>NC_056743.1:1747749376-1747854376 GCF_019279795.1 Protopterus annectens | reverse complement strand
ACCTAAATCCACACACGGCACTGCACACCATCCACACACATGCACACACACACACACACACACACACACACACACACACACACACACACACACATACATATACATATATATATATATATATATATATATATATATATATATATATATATGCACTACGGTGGTGGTGCTGCGGTAGCATTGTTGCCTCACAGTAAGACGTTGTCCTGTTCGATTCTCAGCTAAAAGCGCCTTCTGTGGAGACATGCGTGAATGGGCGTACCTTCGTTGAAGGTTGTGCGTCAGAGCTGGCAACTCGGCACGTAAAAATCTACTGCCAATCATTAGCGGACCTGAGTTCCGCTGTGGCGACCCCTAACCGGGAAAAGCCGAAAGACACAACAACATATATAATTTAAAAGCTAGCAATGCGTATATACAGCTGTTGCTAGACTTTTTTCATCCCTTAGAGATAGACCTGAGAAATATGATTATTGAACAGCAGGAAAAGTTGAATGAACTGAACGGAGTTGATACAACTGAGCTATATATGCATGAGTTAATAGATAGAGTTCTAAGATATGAACATACTCTATTAGAACAGAAAAAGAAAAAACTTAATAGAGATAAACAGGACTTCGCTAAGAACAATGTTTTTATGTGGCCGAGGACTTATGGATCAGCCATGGATAATGCGACTGCTACTCAAAATGCTGCAGCTAATCAGAGAAATCTATGATTACTAGGAGGGAGGAGCCCTCACAGCCAGTGAAGGTCATTGGCTCGACGGATCTTCAATCAAAGGAAAAAGAGGAACTGAAACAGTTCAGGTCTGAAAAGACAGAACAAAGTGTATCAGTGGTTATGGAGGACAACGCATAAGGTGGCTTGCTAACAGAAGGAGTTATATCTCCAAATCCGGCAACTTCAATATATTTTACGCCAAAGTAAAAACTTTTATCATTCACAACTGTAGTAAAGGAAGACAACTTTGACAAAAAAAACAAAAAAAAAACACACACACCCCCCCCCCCCGCCCCACACAAAAAAAAAAAAAAAAAAAACACACCCCAAAAACCCCCAAAACCCAAAAAAAAAAAAAAAAAAAAAAAAAAAAAAAAAAAAAAAAAACAAAACCTTTTTCCCGAAAATTTCTAAAAAAAAAAAAAAAAAAAAAAAAAGCCCCCCTAAAAACACCAAACATAAAACCCACCCAAAAAAAATTTAATTTCCAAAAAAAGCAAACACCCCCCCCCCCCCCCCCCCCCCCCCCCCCCCCCCCCCTTTTTTTTTTTTTTTTTTTTTTTTTTTTTTTTTTTTTTTTTTTCATCAAAAAACTAAACCCCAAAAACCCCTTTTAAACCCAAAAAAACACTACTTAAAAAATTTTAAACAAAATTTCCTGCAACCCAAACCCCAGGAAAA
The DNA here is from genome assembly GCF_019279795.1 of Protopterus annectens. Classification (NCBI taxonomy): domain Eukaryota; kingdom Metazoa; phylum Chordata; order Ceratodontiformes; family Protopteridae; genus Protopterus; species Protopterus annectens. The sequence goes on along the minus strand of NC_056743.1, from coordinate 1,747,852,975 downwards.
AAAAAAACAAAAAAAAACAACTATAAAAAAAAAATTTTTTTAAATTTAAAAAACAAAAAAAAAGGGGTCAGGCCCCTCCTAAAACGTTTTTTTCCGGGCTAACGGCCTTTGGGAAAGGGGAAATTCTAATTGGCAACAAGCTGAACTGGGAAAAATGAATCTTTAACACCAAAAAAAGGGAAACTGAAAACCCAAAGAAAAAAATTATTTTGGGGAAAGTTAAGGGGTTTTAAAAAAATTACTTTTCCAAAAATTATTTTAAACGGAAAAGTTAAAAAAAAATTTATACAGGTTACCAGAATAAGAGGCAAGAAAGAAAACTTTTGCCCCAAGAAAAATAAGACGGGACCCCCAGAAAGTAAAGGGGGAAAGGATGAAACAGACTTTTTTCCAAAAAGGGGGAATAATCAAAAAAATTGATTTCTAAAATAACCAAAACTGTGGGATTTATAAAAAAAGGGGGATGAAAATTTCAGGGTTTTTAAAAGAATTGGGTTTGAATTTTATGGGAACCAATCTAAGGTTTAAAAAAAAAAATTTTTCCACATTAAAATTTTTAAAAGCGGAAAATACAAATAAAAATTTAAACAGGTTTTAATTTCCCACATTTTGAAAAAAAAAAAAGTTTTATGCCCTTGTTGGGGAAAAATAAATTTAAAACCAGGAATCAGATATTTTTTCCACCTAAAATGGGGTCTTTTATTAAAATTTTTCCCTAATTTATGGAGAAGCTAAAAACTATTGTTAAAAATTTTTGTGGATAAAATTTATGTTTTACAAAATTTTAAAACATGTTTCGGGTTTAAGAAAATTTTTTAAAGAAAAATTGGTATCCAGTTTAAAATACAAAAAAGTTTTGCGGGAAAAATTTTTGAAACAGATATTTTATCCCCTTTGGATTATTTTTTGGGAAAAAATAATTAAAAATTTTTCTTTCTTAATAATGTTTTTTTTTTTCAAAAAAGTTTTTAAAATTTTTTAAACCGCAAAAATTCATATTAAAACCATTTTTTTAATTTTTTAAAAGATTTTTTAAAAAATGCCAAACAGATTAATTTCGGGGAAGGCAAAACTCCAAAATTTTAAACATTTTAAGGGTTTTAAAAGGGAGTTTTGCGTTTTTGCAATTTTACTTAAAAAGGAAGCTTCCTAACTAGAGGATACAAAGTTGGAGAGGCGGATAGTGTTCACACCATAGTACATAAGTTTAGAGAAACTAGAGCCAGACCATATTACTCTAACAGAACTCAGACAGTTTCAAGTATTAGCAATAATGGTAGCCTAATTAAACCACCTGTGATACTACCCTATAGTACGAATTTACACATTGTCAAACAAGCTATTTCCAATAATTGGAATATGCTTATGGTTGATAATAGGACTAGAGAATTGGTAGGCAATTATCCATTATATACCTACAGAAACATGAAAAGTCTCAAACAGCACTTGTGTTATACTGATTTAAGTGATAGTAGGATGCAGCATAACCAACCATATCTAGGGACAAAGAAATGTGGTAAATGTGTCCAATGTAGTTACATAGATGAGTCCAGATTCTTTAAACATCCTGATACTGGTAGGTTATGGGAAATTAGGTGCCAAACTAACTGTAATACTAAAAATGTAGTATATGTGGCCCACTGTGAAACATGCTTTTGTTTCTATGTGGGCAAAACGAACAGAACACTCAGAGAGCGCATAAGGGACCACATTTATTGTCTGTCCAGAAAACAGGAATATAGTGCCCTAGCCAAACACACTCTTCATAAGGGCAAGGAACATGTTTTTAAATTTCAAGTGCTATATGTACAGAATACTAATATTAGGTTAGGTGATATTACTAACCTGACTGAACAGGCTGAAGTTAGGTGGATCCTCAGACTTGCTGCGCACAAGGATAATGGGCTTAATGAGACTGTTTCTCTTAAGCCCATGCTTAAAGCAAGGTCTCTTAAGTAGTAAATACAATACATATATTTGTAGGTTATACACACATTCCATAAATCACACTTCAGTCGTATGCATCATACTTTGTTTCCTTTATCTTGTCTGCTTTGTATTTTGTGTTTTATAATAACATTTTACAACTTTTATAATAATTTATTTATGCTTTTTTATATGGTAATCATTGAAGACTCACTATCTCTATCCATATTTATGTGTATATGTATTGGGAAGTGTTTTTCTTTTTATACTATGCATTGATATTGTTTTTACCAACCCTGTTTTACAATTTTGTAACTTTGCAATTACGAGGGTTAATTATTGAATTATTGAATGATTAATTAATTGTGTGGTACTATATAAGAGAAAAGGTATGAGTGTTTTTTCATAGTACGTCTGAAGAAGCGGAACACATCTCCGTGAAAGTGCTTACGTTTGTAAATAAAGCTGTTCTTGGTTTTTCGTTGAATTGGATTATTTCATTGGATTGTCTTCACTACATTTGGATCAGCACCTTCTTCACATCTCTGTCTGGGTTTGTTTTCAGTAAATTACTTGGGACTTGGACTGTTTTTGAGATAGATATATATAAATATATATATATATATATATATATATATATATATATATATATATATATATATATATATATATATATAATATATATATATATATTTTTTTTTTTTTTTTTTGAATGGACTTTGTTTATTCAGTTGGGCTACTTAAATGTCTCTATCATGCCTCTTTTTATCCTCTAATGTTTATTTTCTTTAGTCTCTCCTTTTATCCACCCATTCATCCACAACCCCTTTTCCCTATTTTCAAACATGGGCTCAGGGTGTCACTTTAAAGGTGACAATCATCTAGAGCCAAGGTGCACAGTGCTGGGTCATTAGCCTACAGCTTTTTGTACAATCCCTGCAGCACTAAGACTGTCATCTTCTGGACAGTGTGTAGGATCTGGGGTGATTTTATAGTGACAAAATCACCAGAACTACGCCAGATCTAAGTCTCACCATCTATTTGTAAGTAGGAGAAATAATTTTCTGTTGTCTAGTGGTGATGCTTTTCCTAATGCAGTCCAGCAGCCTCTGACCTTCCTTATTGCTGTTTCACATCACCTTTCCATCTTGAAATCATCTGGTAAGACTGCTATTATCATCCTGCGGCCTATGAGGACAACTCTTTAAAGTTATGATCACTTTAAGGGAGAATCCCCAGGAGACAGATTTCTGAGATCAGTGTGTATTTTATGCAGTAGAGTACTGATCAGTTTTGGGAGGCATTTGCAATTCAGGAAACTAATGAACAGTTTTCAAAACACAAGTGAGAAAGGACAGAGGGAATGAGAGTGACCTAAGTGTTTGTGAGTTTGTTGTGACAATTGCAAAATCCTTGTCATTTCAGATACATAGATAGTTCTTGGCTTTGAGCCTAACTTATACTATTACATTATTTCAAGGGGAAATATGTTGAAAATAGATTTATGACAGTAGCATGTATTCATTCTATAGAATGCTCTGTGAAGTGTTTACCAATCAAAATAAAATAAATATAATATAATAAAGCTTTACAAAGTAAGAGAGGAAGATACTTAAGTGGTTGTTTTTTCATCTCAACAGCTACTACAACTTCAGATGCACATACTGTACTAGCCTATGACTCCACGATGCGTATTTTCAAAGAAAAATTATCATAACATTGATTTCTGATACTTTTATGTTTTTGGTCTTTAGACTACTGGCACATTCTTTAAAGTAGTCAATCAGAAAATAAATGTAAGCTTTCCAAATTAAAAAAAATGAGAGAATTAGTCTAAAATATATGTTTGGGAGTGAGGGGCACTATGGAGATGCTAAGGAAGCTGGCCAATATGGAGAGCAGCTCATACCCAACTAAAGGTTTGAGAGAACAGTAAGACAGTAAGAAGACAAAGTTACAAGTCAAAATGCAGTGGTGGGTGACTTGAATAACTATAATTAAATGTGCAAGTGTTTGGAGAAGGAGAAAGGAATTTAGGGGGGCATGATGTGCAAATGCAAGTAACAAAAGAGGAAAAGAAGAAGAAGGAGCATTAGTGACTAGTGGAACTTGGACAGAAAAAAATGTAGACGTGGATTTTCTACGCTTTGTGAAAGCAAAAACATACAGAGAAAACAAAAAACTGTGTATTAAAGCCATTGTTAGGTAACAGAGGGTGTTAAAAATAAATAAGTATATAAATATTAAAAGACCAAAACACTCCACACAATGTAGAAACAAACTTATATAACAAAAAAAAAGCATTCACTGGAAGGCAGCAAAACACCACAAATAAAATAATTTGTATTTATTTGCAGACAGTAAATAAAAAAAATTTTAAAAATTGCTTCAGAAAGAAGAAGCAATAAAAGCAGGTTTAAGAGGTACAGGAGCCTGACTGTAAGTAGAAATAAGATAACAGACTGCATGTACAGAAATAAGATAACAGACTGCATGTGCATATTTGAACTGTTTCTTACTGAAATTGGTACACCTTGTTTGCTGTAGCGTAGACTAGATCCAGGCCTGCTGAATCTAGCTTTGTTTGTATGCTTGTTGTTTGTTTGCTTGTTATTTCCCTGAAACGCTAATTCCACCTAAAACGCGGCTTTTCAGCGCTTCTGTGGATCCCTAGTGATATCTGCATTGCTTACTGTACTTATTTCCTTGTTTCACTTGAAAGAAAGTTACTGTTTGTCATTTTTGCATTTAAGTTACCTGTAACACATTGCATTTAAGTTACCTGGCACTTGCTCACTAAGTCAGCACTAAAAAATTAAAAGCACTACACCCTCACAAACTCCCCTTGAGTACCTTGTTCCCCATTGGCCCTTTTTCAATTATAAAGGAATTCCCAATACTATTCTAGCATGTCCAAAGGTCAGTTGTCAATCTCCTCTCGGTCCAGCTGGTGAATCTGGGAATCTTGAGGCAATGTTACAACTGCCTCATGTACACAGACAACCCTCTCCTCCTCCCAACAAATTCCAACACATGTGAGAGATGCAATCATATTGCCAAACTGGAGGCTAAGCTCTCTCAACTCAGTACTGGCGTAACCAGTCAGGAGGAGAAGGAAACCACACTCACTACAATTCCAGTCTCACATAGACCTACCACGACAGCAAACCAAACACATAAACACTCAAAACATACTCGGAGGCTCTAAATAAAAATCTGCCTAAGCAGCAGAGACCTCCAAAGCAGACACCCAAGCAACCGCTACCCCAAAACAAAACACGTGCAACACATAGCTCACAAAGCCAGTGTGCCAAACAGTCACAGCCCTTAAGGCTAAACAACACACCTGATACACTTGTAATAGGTGACTCTATTGTCAGGCACACTGACGTCCCGCTCACCAGGCTGAACAAGGAGAAGGTCACAGTGAGCTCCCTGTCGGGCGCTAGGATCCGCCACATAACACAAGCACTCAGGTCACTCCAAGGCAAGTACAAATATGACTCAGTCATTGTCCATGCTGGTGTGAATGACCTGAGATGTACCTCCCTGGACTACATGAAAAGAGACATACAGGAGCTCTCTGAGCATGTAGCCCAGGCCGGTATGACCCTGACCTTGAGTAGCATCTTACCCTCACCAAGAATGATGCCACAATATGAAGACAAGATGATCAGTTTCAACAATTGGCTTAAGTATTGGTGTCATTCAAAGGGGATCCAATGCCTGTCAGCCTGGGATGACATGCTGGACAAGCCACGATGCTTCGCTAGGGACGGCTTGCACCTGTCACCCCTGGGCTTTCGGATATTGGCAAAGGCTCTTGCTTCCCCCATAGTGCCTTTTTTAGGCAAGGCTCAAATGACAAACCCACCTCCATAGGTATCACAAGGGATAAGAAACTAAGAGTAATGCTACTCAACACCAGAAGTCTAAACCTCAAGATGCATGCACTTGAAACTCTCCTTAGCATGGAGAACATCGATATCTGTGCAGTAACAGAAACCTGGTTCAAGGCTCCCGAGAGCACCCCAGCACTACCAGGTTATACCTCATACCATGCTTTTCTGCCCCAAAACTTGGAAGAACCACAAATGGAGGGGAGGATCAATATTCAACAAAGATACCCACACCTCCAGGTTGGTGGCACAGCACCAAGCATCAGAGACTATCCATGTGCAACTAACAGTGGGTAAAACTGCCTTCCAGTTTATAGCCTGCTACAGACCACCCTCCCAAACCCAGGAACCCCACTTGGCCTTCCTGAGAACACTGGAAAATATGAAGGTCTCTCCAAACACCATTATATTGGGCGACTTCAACTACCCAAACATGGACTGGGAGCATGACTCTAGCTCCAACACCCTAGCCCAAAGGTTCCTAGAATTTATAAACTCAAATGCTATGGAACAACTTGTTACCACTCCCACAAGAGGGGAAAACATACTGGACCTGATCATCACCAACATGGGGACTCTATGCTCCAGACCAGAAGTGTATCCCTCACTGGTAAGATCAGACCATAAACTAATCTCACTGGATATTCACATCCCAACCCCACCCCCTGCCCAGGAAACCACAGTGGACAACTTCCCTAAAGCAAATTTCACACTCCTTAAAACTGAGGTGGAATTCTTCAAAGCCCGGGCCTGTGGAAAATACAGACCAGACCGCAGAATCCTCTAAAAATGCATTCTATGGACACCTTCAGGAATGCATGGATCATGCAATCCCAAATAAAACCAAGACCCAATCCTCCAAAGGCAGACGTCCTGTCTGATGGACCCCAGCCATAAACAAACTATACAATAGAAGGAGGAAGCTACTAAATGATAGAGCAAAATCCCAAAAGGGAAGGCATCTCTGATCAGTATTAGCAAAAACTACAGGCACTCATAAGAATGTCTAAGGCCAGCTTCGAGAAAAATTGCACAGGACACTAAGGATAATCACAAGACTTTCTTCAGTTATGTTAGGAACCTGGGTGGTAATTCCCAGATATGCTCAGAATTAGTCCAAAGTGACAAAAGAAACACCAAACCCACAGACATTGCCAACATCCTAGCTGACAGGTTCAGTGCAAACTTCTACCCCCACCAAAAAGGGCAAATATGTATCCCAGCAGAGTGCTGCCCCTGACATCTCAGATGCTCAGGTAAGAGCTGCCCTCTCCAAAGCAAAAAACACGGCATCAGTGGGACCAGACAGTGTCCCAGCTGTGTCCTACATGAACTCCAAGAAGAGCTAAACCCAAACATAAAACTACTGTTCAATCCCAGCCTTACTACAGGATATGTACCCAAAGTGTGGCGACAGCAACAGTGGTCCCTCTCCACAAAGGTGGTGCCTCAACGGATCCTGGAAACTATCGCCCCATAAGCCTGACTAGCTTGGTCTGCAAAGCTATGGAAAGGATCATCATGGACCTCATAAATAAAGATATTGGGGACCTACAGACACTGGCTCCTACCCAGTTCGGCTTTGTTAAGGGCACATCCTGCCTCTTAAACCTGGTCGATTTCTTTCAAACAGTCACCAAGGCCATTGATGAGGGGAAGGTGGTCCACACAGCCTACCTGGACCTCGCAAAAGCCTTCGATACAATACCCCACTCAGGCATTATAGATAAGCTCACCAGCTTAACTATAAACCCCTATGTCACTAGATGGGTTGCAAACTGGCTCAAGGACAAACCCACATGGTTAGAATTGCTGGAGCCATGTCAGACTCCAAACCAGTTACAAGTGGCGTCCCACAAGGCTCAGTCCTGGGACCTCTCTTGATCGGTATATATTTCTCGGAGGTACAGGCCAACACGGAAGGACTGTGGCTGACCAAGTTCGCAGATGACTGCAAACTGGGCGCCATAATCGACTCTCCAGCCGACACAAGCATCCTCCAAAAGGGCCTCATAGAAACAGACAACTGGTGCCAGAGCCATGGCCTCAAGCTAAACGCCAAAAGTGTATAGTCATCCCCTTTGGCAAAAACAAAGTGCCCACAAATTACCACATAGGTGGTAATCCATTAAGTACAGAAGAAGTAATTAGGGACCTGGGGACCCAAGTTGATAGCAATCTCTCATTTGACAACCACGTGACCAAAGTGGTTAGAAGAACATTTTATATAGCCCACCTAATCATGAAGGGATTCACATCTAGATCAGGGGAGGTCATCGTACCTCTTTACTCATCCCTCATCAGGCCTATAATTGAGTACAATGCCCCTTTTGGGATGTACCTTATCAGACACCTGCAGCAACTGGAAAGACCCCAAAAGTACCTCACCAAGAGGATCAAAGGGCTCAAACAGATGCCATATGCTGCCCAGTTAAAGAAACTCCAGCTCTACTCAGTGGCATACCGCCTGCTCAGAGGCGATCTGTGCCTGACATATAAAGCCATGTCCAACCAGGAATTAATGGACATGCTGCACCTCAGAAAATCCAAATCCCATCGAGCCACGCACTCGAGAGACTTGAACCTCAGCACTGAAATAAATAGGACATGCTGGAGGGACAGATTCATAACCCAGAGGCTCCCTTCACTCTGGAATAAAATCCCAGTCCAGGTTAGGCAGAGTCCCTCATTGACTCTCTTCAAGAGGAATCTTGATGAGTGGATGGAAGATCGTAGGTTTACCCCGGGTATCACTTCTGTGTCACTGTTAGACAGAGGCACAGTATACTAACCTCGAAAAAGGGCATAGAAAAATTAATTTAAAATGGGTGGCGAAAGCCAAACACACTCTGGCTAGGCTTATAAATGCCCTAGGGCAGATAGCCTAGTATGAACCTATGAACCTATAAGTAACTGAGCTACATGGTGGAAGGGAAGTGGAGGAAGTTGTTGAGAAGTTAGAAATATAAAAGTGATACAAGGGGCTAGCTACACTACACATAGAGAACAAAGTACAATAAAAGTATACAGTCACAGACTAGCTGTGCGATAAAGTGGAGTAGGGAGTAGGAAGAAGGAAAAATGACTAACCCTGAATATAAATATAATGTTATTTAAAAGAAGCTAGATACAATTGTGGCAGATGTGGGAAATATGCAGGCTACAATGGGATGTGTAAAAAGGGAAATACGGGGATTTAAATAAAAAACATCTGGAACAGAAACTGAAGTTGGAGAGGATTAAGGGGAGGTGGAGAGAAATAAAAATTAATTATTAGAAATTAAGTGTAGGCTGGATAAAGTGAATATAAAATGGATGACCTACAAAAAAAGATCTCAGGAAGGACATTTTCAAATTACTGGAGTGGCAGAAGGAGGAAGAGGGAGACAAAACAAAATGTATACAGGTTTAGGTCATTGAGCTGGTCAAAAAATGGTTGTTTGGATCCACAAGTCAATAGGTGGACAGGGTAGAAAAAACAAATAGTAGTTCAGATGGTAGAAGCAGACTTACTGACTTCAGGATGCACTATAATCAATTGAAACAGTGAATCTTAAGACAAACCACCTGGAAGAGGTGTCATAAGATGGGAAGTATAACAGTAGAGATGAGAAATATTCAGCCTCAGTGCATCAACAAAGATGGAGATGGGGCTAGTGCTATGACAGCTGAGGCTGAGGGGGGAGGGAGGTCATCTTGTTTACCTGATGATTATTGTGATTAACTGTCAAGAAAGCACATTATTGTCACTCTAAAGAGGAAGTAATTTGATACTATATGGAAACTATGAGGGGTACAAACAAGTGATGGGAACATAAAATGTTTGCAGTTGAGTAAAGGGGAGCATTACTATAGGTAGGATGAAAAGGAAATAGAAGAATATGGAGGTATGTTGTACTGCAGCAACATATTGCAACATAGAATCTGCAGGACAATGAGCAGAGGAAGGGGATCTGACAAACAAATCACTCAGAAGGTGGCCAAGAAAAGAAAGAAAATGGGAGGAAAGAGGAATACAGAGACAGGGCGCCAATAACGACTCTTAAAATGAAAAGCATAATGTCAATGTGGAAGAGCCAAGCCCAACTGATGCAGTTAGAAGTGGTAGAAGCGTGCAGTGACATGGAGAAGATGGCTGACCATAAGACTACCACAGTGTAGGAGGAGCATAAAGGGAGTGTAGACATACCCAAACCAAGACCTAGGTAGATGGTGGAGACACCGCAAATCATGAACTGGTGCATAAAAGGAGCACCAGGCTAAGACCTTGCAAGGTAAGAACCCAAGAAAAATACTGCTTCCCAGCAGATATTCTTTTCTGTAATCTGCATATCTATTTAGTTAGGGGAATAGATGAGAGGAAAGAAGAGGAGGAGGATGTAGTAAAAGATGAAGGTGACAGACAAAGACAGCAGAGATACAGGGGGTGTGAATGTAATAGGGATAAGAAGATAACAAAGTGAATTTTGGACTTATGACTGAGGTAAGACTTTACTGTTCTATGAGGAGAAGGGAGAGAAAACTCCATTACTGGTACCAGTCCAACGGGTGCTCAAAAGGTGTTTCCATATGGATAAAAGTAATTTTGCTTTTGTCTTTCATTTGTAATAATGTTGTTCAGATGTTAATATAGAGAATTGCCAGGTGCATTTAAGGGCAATAAATGGACATATGTTTATGGATATTATAAATGGTCCATTTAAGGGCAATAAATGGAATATGTTTATGGATATTATAAATATTTGGCATATCTAAAAACGATGGATAGCTGTTAATACAGAGGAGGGCACAACCTTCATGTCTGCAGAAGTATATTGAGTGGACACACTTATGGATATTATAAGCCTTGTTCTGTTTGTATTGCCAGTAGTACATGTCATATATTCATGCGCAATAGCTGTTTCGTTCTTATTACTTACCATTGTAAACGATCATTCTTTTCAACTTTCGCTCTTCTTGTTTCGTCTTTTTAAATTTCGATGTTCTGTTGATTCGATCTACTGAAGTAGATCCATATATATATATATATATATATATATATATAAAAAGAGAGAGAGAGACAGACAGACAGAGAGAGAGAGAGAGATGAGTGTCTTTAATTATCACTGAATGTTCAAAGGGGCAAACATTGCAACAGCAAAAACTTTTGATTGAATCTAAAGTGATTGAAAATACAAAAAAACTGAAACAATTTTTTGCAGGGGGCAAGCTCCCCAGTGCTCCTCACACCCCCTGCTAATTATGTATACTAAGTCCAAGATCGCACAACTGTGGGGTAATGGCAAATTCCCTTACGCCACTGCAATGCAATCCCATACAAAAGGCTGTTGACAAAAACCCCATTTAAAAGAACATTCACTCATATGAGCATTTGCTTTTTTTACACCGGAGAAAAGTGTTCTCTCATACGAGTGTTCACTGTTTTAAAGTGTACCTCTCTGTCTACATATATATATATATATATATATATATATATATATATATATATATATATATATATATATATATACATATACACATACATAACCTTTATTAAAGATATAACTACAGAGGAGAGGATAACCTTCAAGCATGCTAATGGTAATTAGGGGGTCATATGCTGTGGAAAATGCAAACATTAATTAATTGACAATTTCAGAAGGCAATGTTTTATGGACTTTGAATTAAGAATTAGGAATTCTGTATGTTCAATATATATTTACTGTATTTTTACATATTCAGAGGTGATTCTAGATGGCAAATAAGGTAGGGTCTTTATCCAAACTGTAGCTATATCATCTGGTACCCTGTGCAGTTTTACAAACTGAAACCTCCTAAACAGAAGCAAAACAAGAAAAAAAAAGGGGAATCACCTTCTCAAAGTGGAAGGCCAAAAGATAAAAACCTTTTTTGCTCTTACGCTGTAGCAAGCTGTTTAATGCAGTTAAATCACTACACACTGAACACTTCAGCAATTCAGCCGTGAATAAAGCATAAAGCAGTAAAGCAATATTATAATAATTAAATAATAAAATAAATAATTAAATAGTTGCCATAAAGCAGTGGCAGTACTGCGTGCAGACCTTAACAGCTGGCTCCCAGCACAGCCGCCTCCCTTCACCTCTCTGTGATTACAGATCTGGTCTTTGGTGAATGCTAGAGTAAGTGGGTGGTTATAGGTTCATAGGAGGTTACTATGCTATTGGCCCTAGGCCATTTACAAGCCTCACCATGTTATACCCTTGTTCCCTTATAGACCAAGATATAAAGTCTTATATTTGTAACGTGAATCTATGATCAGCACTGGCTGCCCCTGTCCAAGAGGGACATAGGTGAAATCCGGGATAACTTTCCAGTTTCCCATCCAATTGTCCAAGTTACTGTTAAATAGGGTCATTGAGGAGCTCTGTTTTACATGAATTAGGAGTTTATTCCAGAGGAATAACAACCTCTGGGAGACATATTTGTCTCTCCAGCATGTTCTGTTGTCGCAGGCTAGTTTAAGGTCCCTAGAGCAAGTGAATCTTGTCCCATTTGATTTGAGGATGTGCAGCATTTCCATTAAGGCAGGGTTCAACACTGCTCTGTAGGCCAGGCACAGGTCGCCTCTAAACAGTCTATATGATATTGAGTACAGTGACAGGGCCTTCAGTCTGTCCGTGTAGGTCAAGTGTTGAAGTCCCTGAATTTTCTTGGTGAGAAACCTCTGAGGTCTCTTCAGTTGCTGCAGGTGTCTGAGGAGGTACATTTAGAATGGAGCACTGTACTCTATTATCGGTCTGATGAGGGACAAGTACAGGGGGGGTTATAACCTCCTCCTTAGCTTTGGATGCCATGCCCTTACTTATGAGATGTGCAGTGTAGAAGGCCTTCCTTACCACTGTGGACACATGATGGTCAAAGTTGAAGTTGCTATCAACCTGAGTTCTCAAATCTCTCACCACTGCGTTTGAACTTAGGGGGTATTATTAATATTGTTATTTGCAGGGAGTTGGGACTTCTCCTTTGCCCAAGGGGATGATAATGCATTTTTTGCATTGAGTTTAAGTCTGTGGCTCTGGCACCAGTCATTTAACTGTGTAAGCCCATTTTGTAGAATATTGACATAGTTTGGTGATTTGATGACTGCACCCAGTTTGCGGTCATCAGTGAACTTGGTAAGTCACAGGCCATCTATTTTCACTTGGATTCCTGAGAAATCAAGTTCAAACAGTAGGGGGCCCAGCACAGAACCCCGTGGAACACCACTGGTAATAGGTCTGCTGGTAGAGGTGGAATTCCCAACTTTGATTCTATGCATTATGTCAGTGAGCCAGTCGGCTACCCATCTAATGAAGTATGGGTTAATCCCCAGCTGGGTGAGTTTCTCAATGATGTCTGGGTGGAGGATTGTGTCAAAGGTCTTGGCCAAGTCAAGATAGGCAGTATGTACTGTTTTGCCTTCATGTAGGGCTTTGGTGACGCTCTCGAAGAAGTGCACCAGGTTTAACTGGCATGATCTGCCCTTAATGAAGCCAAACTGGGTTGGGTCAAATGTTTGAAGGTCTCCTATATCATTGTTGATAATGTCCATGATGATTCTCTCCATGGCCTTACAGATAAGGCTGGTTAGGCTTATGGGTCTATAGTTCCCAGGGTCAGTTGATGAACCCCCCCCCCCCTTGTGCAAGGGGACTGTGGATGCTGTTTTCCACTCTGCTGGGACAAAGCCAGTACTTTCACTGTGGTTGAAGAGAGTGCCCAGTGGTGCCGCTAATTCCTGTTTTACTGTTTAGTAAGCAGCCTGGGATGTAATCTGGTCCCATAGAGGCTGTGTTTTTGGCCTTGGAGAGTGCAGTTATGACCTGCTCTTTGGAGATACTAGGTAGAGGACCAGTGACAGGTATGTTTTGGGGTATGATTGGTGGATACAGGAGAGTGAAGTTTTCACCAAACCTGTCTGCTAGCAGGTTGCCAATGTCCTCAAGTTCAGTATGAGTTGTACCATCTGCTACTAATTTGGCACAATGTTGGACCCTCTCTTTTAGATTTTATGCTGTAGCTGAAGAACGCCTTGTGAGTATCCTTAGCTAGAGATGCTAATTTAGTTTCATAATTAGCTTTAGAGGATTTTACAAGATGTCTAATTTGCTTTGTTCAAGCTGTGGAGGGTGTTTTTATTTTGCTGAGACCCTTCCCTCTTAGTCTTTGACAGCAATTTCTTACTCTTGTTCTATAACCTATTTATGCTAGATGTCCACCAAGGTGGCTTGTTTTTCGTGAGGATATTGTTTTGATCTGTTCAGGTATGGCTGAGTCTATACAGTTGTATAGGTGTTTATACAGGGCATTTGTGTACACTACACCTCAGTATAGAAGTTATTGCTGTCAGTGGTGGTAAGGGGTTTGAAACTATGTATACCATCACTTAGGAGGTTATAGTTTGTTTTGGGGACATTTTTCAACCTTTTTGCTCCTGTAGGGGTCAGGTACAATTGTTACTTTGAAGGAGACTGGTTTATGATCAGACTTTACCAGGAGGGTCCCACATATGGGCTGGTGCAGCAATCCCCCATGTTGGTGAGTAGGAGGTCAAGGACATTAGAGCTCCCTGTGGGAGTGCAGACTATCTGTTCAAGAGCATCTGTGTTAAGAAAGTCCAGGAACCTTAGAGCAAGCGTGTTTGTGCTTGTATATGTTTCCCAGGCAATGGAAGGATAGTGAAAGTCACCCATGACCAGGGTATTTGTCCTGTGAGTGACTCAAGTAGGTCCAGGTAGGCAGTCTGTTTTTGTGATTCATGGTACTTATAGCTAACAATGATGTTGAGGGGGGGGGGTCTTTGCTACAGTTAGTTGGACTTGGAGTAGCTGTAGGGAGTTATACTGTTTGTTCAAAAAAGATAGAGCCAGCACAAAGTGTGGTATAACTATTTAATATGCCAAATAACACAATATTATGGGTGAGGGAAAAAAAGAGCCCCAACACCCAAACCAAACCTTTTTTGGCTCAATAGCCTTCTTCAGTGAGAAAGACAAGCAGCATACCTAAAAAAGACAATATGGGGAAGGCAGGTACCTTTGCCAGTAACCAAAATCCAAATGGTGACAGGTGAAGACCATCTCTGGCAAAGTAGCATGGTCAGTTGACTATATCAACCCAGGCTGGCAAATACTGGATCCTCCAGGATTGATATTAGAAGCTAAGTTAATTGTTGAAGTTGATCATTTTTTGATTGTATTTAGGCATCATCCTGGGTGAAGGCAGAATGCTGCTTAGAGCTAGGGACATACTTGCCTGGGATACATAATCTGAAAGCTCAGTCATGTCTCTCTCCATATAGTCCAGTGAGGTACATTTCAAGTCATTCACTCCAACATGAACTATGACAGAGTCATAACAGTGCTTGTTGTTGAGAGACCTGAGTGCATGCGTGATCTGGCAGATCCTGGCACCTGACAGGCATCTGACAGTGACCTTTTCCTTAGCCAGTCTGGTGAGGACATATGTGTGTCTCACTATGGAGTCACCTATGACCAAGACATTTGGTTTTGAAGTGTTTTGCCTTGGGGACTTATCTGGTGAGTCGCTGATACGTTTGTTTTTATGTGTAGTGGATTCTGATGGGACTGTATTGTGTGCAGAAGGTTTGTGAACAAGATGAAGTGTGAGTGCTGACAACCTGTTTGATATCTGGTTTGTTGTAATGTGAGATAGAGACCACTGATTCTAGATTCATAGTATAGATACATCACTCACATATTGTATTTGTATGTTTTAGGAGTAATAGGTTGTCAGTAAACATGAGGCAAATGCTACATTGCCTCAGGATGCCTATGTCAATCAGGCTGGCTGGAGAAACAGTGGGAAACTGTCCATCCATTATGTCAGGTGTATTCTGTAATAAGTAGAGGGGTGGGCAAGATGGACCAGGTTCTACTGTGGGACTAGTAAAAATCAGCTAATCTATACAGAGGTTTAGGAGTAGAAACCTGAGTCAACACCTCAAAATGTTCAGTTGATTTGCTCTCCGGTTAGCAGTGAGCAACTTCATTGAGCACTGAGAAGCAGTGAAGCTTAGGAGGGTTCACTAGCAGTTATCAGGGAAAAATTTGTCTTTCTAAGCATTTGCATCTATACACAGCAGCGCTAAACCCCATTGCACAGTTTGCAGTTATTCGCAAACATGGTGCTTAAATACAAATGAAACTAAACAGTTGTAACTCTAACTAACCAATGGGACGGGCCAAACCTGAGCCTTCCACCAACAATCCCCAACTCAGATGTGTCCTGGGCTGCACACTCTTGCCCAAGGTTGCAGGAGGGCTTTCCTAATGTAGGATAGCTGGTTTTAGTGCTCAATGTAGCCAAACAGCCTAGATTCAGCAAATGTGAATCTAACCTGTGCTATGAGATACAGTAGAACTAGGTTCAAAGAGGAGAGGTGAGTTTAGCTAAAACATGGTAAGGTGTGGGGCAAGTTGTGAGTATTTTATTAACAGGTAAAATACAGCTAGCTACTACATAACATCAGAGATATGACACTAATAAAAAAATATTTGTAAGGTGTAATTTATATACAAGAATGACGACCTGGCCCGAGTAATTAGTGTTCTGAGACACCAGTAACAGTATGTGTTTCAGGGGTGAGGTGTAAAGGTCCTCAGTATGAAAATTTATGGTATGACATCACTGGAGGCATAAGGCAGAGGTAGCAGCTGGGGAGAAATGAGGACTGAAGAGAGAGGTAAGAGAGTCAGGAGGGGAAATTAATACCTGGGTAACAATACCAAACTGGCTGTTAAGGCAGATGACTTGCCTGGACTTCGACTTATCTTGGGAGAGGGGTCACTGATGTACCTTGTGGCATGTCCAAAGACCCTTCTGTTATAACTGGAGTGAGAGTAATTGGAATGTAGAGCTGCAAATGACCCAGTCAAAGAGAGAATACACTGTGAGTAGAATTAAGTAGGAAAGGTTGAACATGGTATGCCGACAGGAGTTAAATTATTGAAAAAAGAAACTGGGAAGATGCAAAAGAAAGATTGTAAGTGGGGGAATAAATTGTGCCATAGAAGGGGAAAAAAGGAACTTTAATATTAGTGTGGGGGAGGGGGGGTGGCAGTGCAAGAAGAGTGTGGTAAGGATGAGTGGTCGGTGCAGGATATGTGCAGGTATGTGGAGGATATGTGCAGGTATGTTTGAGGAGAGGGGAGTGGTAGCAGAATCATGTTATGGCCCAAAAAGAGATGAGGAAAGGCATACAAGAGGCTGTGTAGAGGTAATAGAAAGGGTGAAGGACAGAGGACCGAGACTGATATTGGAAGGAGATTTTAATGTAGTGTTAGAGCTGAGCTTAGATAATTTATCTGGGAAGGCAGAGTTCAATGAGAGATGTGAGAAGAGTCTATGAAAATGCATGAAATGGATAGCTGTGTTAGATGCATGGAGAGAAACACAGGAAAGGGTGAATCAATTTACATTCAGCAGACAAGCAGACACGCAGGTTGAACAGGATTCCACTGGTTGATGAAATTCTGTTTGAGGTGTGGACTATTCCTTATTTGAAAGGGGAGTGTAGGACCATTCCCTATTTACAATATTATGGAGTGGGGCTGGGAAGGACTAGCCTCTCCCTGTTTTCTGACCACATCAACTTACCTAGAATTATGGATGGACACTTTCCCACAGTTTCTCCAGCCACCCTGGTCGACATTGGCATCCTGAGGCAATGTAGCAATTGCCTCATGTACACTGACAACCCACTTCTTTTAGTCCACACAAATTCATTATGTGAGAGATGCATGAATGTCAAAAACCTAGAATCCAGGCTCTGTCACTCACCAGTCAGTTTGTCTGATACTAAGTAGGTTGGCAGCATGCACTCCTCACCTCCTGCACCTACCAAACCAACAACACATAAACCTACGTATGCAGAGGTCCTTACCAGAAGCTTACCTAAACATCAGAGATCTCCCAAACACAAACACAAGCACACTTCACATAATACATCCTCTGCAGAACATAGTACACATAATATATCACACACCCGTCTCTCACCAGTCAATCCCTTAAGGCATAACACAAAAACAAACATCTTAATCATAGGTGAGTCAACTGTGAGACACACACATGTCCCTGTCACCAGGTTGGATAAGGAAAAGGTCACAGTCAGCTGTCTGTCAGGTGCAAGGCTCCACCACATCACACATGCACTCAAGTCTCTTGAAAACAGGAACTATGACTCTGTGATCAACTTGAGACGTACCTCAATGGACTATATGAAGAGAGACATGACTGAGCTCTCAGATTATGTGTCTCAGGCAGTTATGTCCCTAGCCTTAAGCAGTATTTTACCTTCACCTAGGATGATACCTCAATACAAATAAAAAATGATTGACTTCAACAATTGGCTTAGTTTCTGGTGTCATTCAAAGGGGATCCAGTATCTGTCAGCTTGGGATGACATGGTCGACAGACCTTGATGCTTTGCCAGAGATGGTCTTCATCTGTCACCCCTGGGATTTTGGTTACTGGCTAAGGCTCTTGCCATCCCCATAGTGTCTTTTTTAGGCAATGTCACATGAACAAAATTCCTAATGTACAAATACCCTCTAAAAACAACCTCAAGGTCATGCTACTAAATACTAGGAGTCTAAACCAGAAACTGCACTCACTGGAAGCATCCTCACCCTGCAAAATGCTGACATTTGTGCAGTCACTGAGACCTAGTTTAAGGCTGCGGAGAGCACCCAAGCTATGCCATGTTGCATTTCCTTCCACATGTTCAGACCAATAACTGAAGGTGTTAGGAGGTGGTCTATCAATATTCATTAAAGATAAATACACCTCTAGATTAGTTAAACAGCACAATTCCCTTGAATTACTTCAGGTACAATTGATTGTAGGTAAGACCCCCTCTTCAGGTCATTGATGGCTATAGGACCCCCTCCATAAATCAGGACATCCACTCAGCCTATTTTGATCTACTTGACTCAATCAAGACACAACCAAACACCCTGGTTTTGGGTGACTTTAATTACAAATCCATAAACTGGGTAAATTACACATGTTCTAACTTGCCCATAGATTCCTGGACTTCATTAACTCCAATGCCCTGGATCAGCTGGTTGACACACTCACAAGGGGTTCAAACATCCTGGACCCAGTGCTCACCAACAAGGGAGACCACTGCACCACAGCCAGTGTGCGGCCATCTCTGATGAGATCTGACCACAAATCAGTCTCGCTAGAAGTAACTATAACACAAGATCCCCCCCCCCCCCCCCACTAGACTAAAAATCTTCTCCAAGGCCAATTACAACCTCTTATGTAATGGTATAAATGGCTTCATAGCCCTCCCCCCCCCCCATTGATGGTGATGATGCTGAGTTATACACCAATGCTTTACACAAGCACCTGTACAATTGCGTTGACTCTGCTATACCTGATAGAACCAGAGAAAGATCTTCAAGGAAAAACAAACCTGCCTGGTGGACAACTGCCATTAATAGGTTGAACAGCAGGAGAAAAATATTGCTGTGTAAGATCAGTCAGGAATGATCTCAAGACTGGAAACACTCATTCCTCAAGTTAAACAAGCAAATTGGACTCTTAGTGAAGTCCTCCAAAGCTAACTACAAATCCAAATTAGCTTTCCTAACTAAGGATTACCACAAGGCATTTTTTAGTTACATCTGTAACCTCAAAGGTAATGCCCAGATTTGTGCTGAACTCGTAGTTAATGGTACCACGTATATAGAACCTGTGGCTATAGCAAACCTGCTGGCTGACAAGTTCATTGAAAACTTCACTCCCCTGTTCCCGCCACATATACCCCAAAGCATCCTAAACACCTGGCCCCGCCTAGTATCACTGTGGAGCAGGTCTGAAATGCCCTCTCCAGGACCCAAACCACAGCCTCTGTGGGAGCAAACAACATCCCTGGCTGTGTTCTACATGGGTTAAAACAGGCATTAGCATTACATTTGAGCATGCTTATCAATCGCAGTCTAAGCAGTGGCTCCGTCCCAATGGAATGGAAAATGGCTACCCTCATCTCTTTGCACAAAGGGGATGTATCCACTGACCCTGGAAACTACAGACACATTAGCCTGACCAGCCTTATCTGCAAAGCCATGAAACGAATCATCATTGACTTTATTAACAAACATACAGGAAATCTCCAAATGCTCAATCCCACCGAGTTTGGCTTTGTCAAGGGGAGATCATGCCGTTTAAACTTGGTGGACATCGAGACAGTCACCAAAGCCCTAGAAGAGGGCAAATCTGTGCATATGGCCTACATAGACATAGACAAGGCCTTTGACACAATACCCCACTCAGGCATCATTGATAAACTCACCCAGTTGGGTATCAACACATATATTGTCAGGTGGGTTCAAACTGGCTCACAGATAGCACTCATATGGTCAAAATAGGGGACTCCACCTCCTTCAGCAGACCTGTAACCAGTGCTGTTCCACAGGGATCAGTTCTGGGACCCCTACTGTTCAGAATCTACTTCTCCAAAGTACAGGCTAAAACTAAAGGACTGTGGCTGACAAAGTTTGCTGATGACTGCAAACTGGGAGCGATCATTGAAATCCCTAGTGATGTCAACATCCTCCAAGAAGATCTTATGCAGATTAATGACTGGTGCCAAAGTCATGGTCTTAAACTTAATGCAAAACATGCATTATCATCCCCTTCGGCAAAGGAGATGTTCCTGCAAACTACCACATCAATAGCAATACCCTAAGCACACAGTCAGTGGTGAGAGATCTGGGCACACAGGTTGACAGCAACATTAACTTCAATCAGCATGTCTCCACACTGGTAAGAAGGGCATTTTATATTGCTCATCTCATAAGTAAGGGCATTGCCTCCAGAAAAAAAAGAGGTTATAACCCCCCTACTCTTCCCTCATCAGGCCAATAATAGAGTACACCACTCCCTTTGGTATGTTCCTTTCCAAACACCTGCAGCAACTGGAGAGACAACAAAGGTTCCTCATGAAGAAAATTCAGGGTCTTCAAGATCTGTCTTATGTGGACAGAATGAAATCATTGTCACTTTGCTCTATGTCATACAGACTGCTCAGAGGTGACATGTGGTTTGCATATAGAGCAATCTCTGACCCAACTTTGATGGAAATGCTGCACATCCGTAAGTCAAATGGCACACGGGTCATTCACTCAAAGGACCTTAACCAGGTATGTGACATCAACAGAACTTGCTGGAGAGAGATTTGTCTCACAGAGGTTGCCCCACCTTTGGAACAAGCTTCCTATTCATGTTAAACAAAGCTCCTTATTGGCCCTATTTAAGCGCAATTTGGGTGATTTTATGGGTAACCAGAAATTCACCCCGGGGATTCCACTAGTGTCCCTCTTGGACAGGGGCAGTAGGTGCTGATTTTAGTGTCTGCTTGAACCAGACACCCTTGGGAATATGGGTCGATCTTGACTAGGCTTGTAAGGGCCTTGCGGACGTGAGCCTAGTAACCTCCTATGATCTTATGATGCTATGGAGAGGTGGAGTTGGAACCTAGATAAATAAAGAGGAGCAAATAAAGTGGAGTGGTTACAAAACTGGCTAGTGAGACAGTTTAAAGGAATAAATAAGGGAAGGAAGAGAAAAGAATAGGATGGCATCAGGTGTGCTTTGATGATAATTCCATGGGTATGGAAGATGTTAAAATGGACAAAGACAGGGTCAGATAGAGAAAATAAATATGAAACTACAGCAGGAGCAGACAGACATTTATGATGAAGATGAGACCCCACTAAAGGAAGAGGCAGAAGTAGTGTGGATCGGATCAAGGAGCTACAGGAAGAACTGGAGGAACAGAAGAATAAATAAAGGCATAAGCAGAGAGGAGGGCATCTAAATGGAGGCATAAGGGGAAGTGATGTGAAGTTGCTTCTATAAAAGCTTAGAAGCTTAAAACTTCAAACAATAAAACATGGGTGGCCAGAGCAAAGACAGAGTGAGACAGAAGGGTTAGCTGGAATAAAGAATTAAGAGAGGAACTTAAGAATTTTTATGAAAATCGGAACACAAAAACAGAGCTGTGGAAGAGAAGGAAGTTTGAAAAATGGGAAACACCAGAACTAGGGAGAAAGACAGGAAGGAGATGCATAAAGAGGTAAATTTGTGTTAGATGGGTGGTAGCAATAATCAGCGAAAACAGGGATTCACACAGTTTTCCTGCTGATCATTACAAACTGATGAGCGTGCAAGTGGGGGAGTATCAAAAAAATGTGTTTAATCATATAGATGAAGAAGAAGAAGAGGCAGAGTCAATATGACAGGTATAAATGGTGGTGGAGGGGGGGTGTATAAATGGAATGTAGGGAAGAAGACCCTGCAAACTTCAGGCCAATTTATTTATGCAATAACAATTAAGTTCATATATGATTTTTGTATGAATATTCATTTTGATAAGAGTTAGATGTTTATTCCTGGAGAGAACTCCAATGCTGCCTATTTTACGATGGTTCAGTACATGCGTACTTTGAAGTCACATGTATAGTAGGTACGCAAGTAGGAGACAGTTTTCCTTTTTATGTTACCATCGACCCGTTCCGAAAAATGTTATGATGAACATTTTTATAGCCACAATAATGTAGTAGTTTAAATATTTTGATAGAACGTCTAGTAGATATATGATTTTTGTATGAATATTCATTTTGACAAGAGTTAGATGTTCCTTAGAGAGAACTTTAATGCTACCTGTATTTTACGATGGTTCAGTACATGCGCACTTTGAAGTTACATGTATAGCAGGTATGTAGGCAGGAGACAGTTTTCTTCTTTTATTTCACAATCGACCTGCTTTGGGAAATTTTATGATGAACATTTTCTTATAGCCATAACAGAGTAAGAGTTTAAATGTGTAGATAGAATGTTATAATTTTTATAGAATGTTTTATTTTGGAAGCATGATAGTTGCATTTCATCATGTGTTCGGTTTCAATACCGGAAAAACAAAGGTCTTGAATATTAAGCATATTTAAATCTTTAATAGACTAAGAAAGTTTATAAGCAGGTACTTTTGCAAGAGATTCTTATTTATGTGGATATAAACGAGTGAATTTATTATGCAGTATTGTGGAGCAACAAAAGTAGTATGATTTTAAGAGTTAATTGATTAATTTATTAAGTGTCACCTGACCAGTATATAAATGGTAGTTGGTCTTTAGTTCTGTTTTTACGGTCTGAAGAAGAAGTTTTGAAAGCAATAAAATATTTTATTTTATTTGATTCATACAGTGGTTTTATTTTGATTTGAATATCCGTGTTTTGCCTATCCGTTGCTTATTACTTTGGGATATTTTGTTATTATATTTCTTTAAAGCACGGAGGCATTTACTCTGTCGGGCGTGATAACATTTTTTCTAATTTGATTTATGCAATAATGATGATGTGAAAATTATGGCCGAGATGTATGTAGCTGGGTTGGGCATAATGTTGCCAAAGCTAGTGGGAGAGACACAAGTGGGGGTTGGAAAAGTCATCCACGAGTTGGTGTGAGATGGAAATAAATAAAGGAGACAGGGATAGTGTTTATGGACATGTCGAATATGTTTCATTAGAGTGTTGTGACTGAATTATGACATTTTCAAACAAGTACTGGAAGACAGAAGTGCTATACAGAGTATCAGAACATTTTATAAACAGCCAAATGTTCAAATCAGGGTTAATGGAAGCTTTCTTGATAAGGTTAGGTTAGGGACTGGAACAACAGAGAGGAGTCCACTGTCCTCTGAAGTTTTTGTTCTGGTCATGGAGCAGATGGCACTGAGAATAAACAGACTGAAAGAAAGTTGGGAAGTAAGAGGTAAAAAGACTGGTACCAGGTTATGCACGATTATGAGTTATTACTGAAGAATGAGATGGGGATGTCACCTTATGTGCTCCAGATTTTTGAAGGGTTTGAAAAGGAATCAGGCCTTGAGTATCATCCCAAGAAATCATAAAAGGGATAAAAGAGGAATAACATTTAGCAAAGTTGCATGGCCAAAAGGGAAAAATATATATAGGAGTGAATATGAATTTAACAGTAGATGACACCAGGTGGAAAACCTGGGAGGAGTTAAAGGATATGATAAACAGAATGCTGGACACATAGAATAGCAAGGTAAATATGTAAAGTGGGAGAAGAGAAGTTGTACGAGTAATAGTTTTGAGGCATATGCAGATTAAAATAAAGGTAGTGTTGCTGGGGGAAATAAAGAAGGTATATGACGGTACTTTTGTAGAGAGAAAAAAGTAGGGAAGGAAAGGATTAGGGCTAGAAGGCAGTAGGAAAGTGGGGAATCCTGAATTTAAGAAGTATGTGGCAGTGGTGAGTGTTCTGTAATGACTGAGAGAACTGGGCAATGATAAGGTGAGATGGGAGGTTTGGAAGGATAATGTTGGGTTAGGAACATCTTTAAAGACATAGAAAAAGTAACATATGCAGGAATAAGTAAGTTCATGCAAGAGGAGATAAGAGTGACGGGACTACAATGGACCAGAATCAGGAATATGCTGAGGGAAAGATAACAGTAAGTATTTAGAAGTATGTTGAGAGCGGGATAAAAAAGGATTGAGATACGTAGAACATATAAAAGAAGAGAGAAATTTTTGGGTTAAGAGTAAGTGATTGGCAGGACAACATGAACTGGTGTCGATAATGGGTGACCTGAATGCAAATATATCAGGATATACAGAGCAGGATATTAGGACCACCTGGGTCCACACGGGTGGAGCAAAAGGAATAAAGAAGGAAAGGCCATTCTAGGCTTCTGTCTGGCAAATGGCTTGACAGTGACCAACATATGCCTTAGCAGAAGAGCCGGTCACAAGATCACATACAAGAGTGGCCTACATGCAACTCAGGTAAACTTCCTTCTAGTAAGGAAAGGGCACTGGGCTAGAATCAGCAATTGCAAAGTCATCCCCAGTGAAACAGTTGGACCACAGCATAAAGTACTGGCTGCCACAATCAGCTGCAAGCAGTGGTCAGAGAAGGCTCTAAGGTCAACAGAGACCAGGCTGAAGACCTGCAAGTTGACTGGAGAGAAAGCACAAAGTTCAAGGAATTGCTCAGAGCTCTAGCACCCAAAGAAGAAGAGGAAATAGGTGGAGTTGAAGAAGAATGTCAGCTCCTCAAAACTGCTTGTGTGAGGATTACAGAACAGATATGTAGCCAAGCCAGGTATGGAAATAAGGTGCACAAGGAAAGCTGGTGGTGGAATGCAGAAGTCCAAGAAGTCATCAAAATAAAGAAGCAGTGCAGGAAAAAGTGGGAGATTAAAAAGACAGACCAGACTAAGAAGGATACTGGTTGGCTAACAAAGAGGCTAAGAAAAGAGTTGCAATAGCAAAGAACAAGGCATCAGTGACATACTACCAGCTTCTGGAAAATGACTCAGTAAATGATACAAAAAAAACTATATCAGTTTGCAAGGCAAAAACAGAAAGATAAAGAAGATAGTCAGACACCCTTTATAAGGGATGCCAGCAACAGCCTACTCACCATTCCAGAGGACATCAAAGGTAGATAGAGGAAGTTCTTCCATCAGCTTCTGAATGAAGAAAACCACGCAGAAGCTGTACTCCCTCAGACACAGTCTATGATGAAAAAAGATGAGGAGCTTGCCATAGAAGAAGAAAGGACAGCACCAAGGAAAATAAAGTCAGGGGAAGTAACAGATGCTTTCACAGCAGATATGAAAAATATGTTGGGTGAGAAAGGGTAGAAATGGCTCTTGAGGGTACTCATAGTATGGAGAGAAAGGCTTATCCCAGATGACTACAGAATAAGCATGTTAGTGCCAGTGTTTGAGAATAAAGAGGACATTTACAACTGTAGGCAGTACAGAGGTATCAAACTCCTATCATACTGCATGAAACGTCTGGAGAGGGTGAATGATAAATGAATACACAGAGTAGTAGAAAGCGAGAAGGGAGATAAACAGTTTGGATTTAGATCAGGATACAGTACAACTGACCCAACATATGTAGTGAGATATTTACTTGAGAAGAAGCCAGGGATGAACAAAGAGTCCAAATGAGCATTTCTAGACTTGGAGAAAGCATATCACAAGGTCCGAAGAAAGCTGATTTAGGCAGTCCCTTGGTAGTCCAAAGTCCCAGAAATATTGGCAGAATTAGTGTAGACTATGTACAAGGGCCCGATGACTCAAGTACAAACAGTGTTCAGTCTCAAAGAGGGGTTCCCAGTGGGATTGGTTGTGCATCAGGGTTCAGCTCTGAGCCCACTGCTGTTCATACTGGTGATAAAATACATTGGCAAAGAGATTGGAGGGGACATATCAATACATTTGCTGTAAGCAGACAATGTGGAATTACATGCAGACTCTAATCAAGAACTTAAGCAAAGGCTAGGGGAATGGAATGCAAAACTGAAGGCACATAGGATGAACTTGAGCACAGATAAGACAGTTGCAATGGCAGCAAATGAGGAAATCAAAATTAGTTGAGAAATGAGACGAAAGGAAAATGATGGAACAGGTTAACTTATTCAAATATCTCCAACAACTTGAATGAAAGCAGCAAAAAAATGAATTGGAAGCAATTATTATGTAATTGAATAATTAATTTATTTATTAACTGATGGTGCTATAAAAAGGTTTGAGAAATGTTGTTTGTTTGTATTACTCCTGGAAGGCTGAGAGCCGAGGTTCTAGAGTTCCAAAAGTTTTCTCATTAAACCTGTGTTTGGCGTTCCAAGTTTTCTCATTAAACCTGTGTTTGGAGTTCCAAGTTTTCTCATTAAACCTGTGTTTGGATTGTGTTTGGATTGTGGATTCTTAACTTCTTCAAATATCTGGGAGGGTTAGTTGAGGAGAAGTGAAGTCTGAATGAGGAGGTCAAAGCTAGAATCTGAGGGGCTGCATCCAACTGGCACCGAGTTGCAGGGGTAGTTTATGACAGAAGAATGCCAAGGAAGCTGTAAAGAGAGGTGTACAAAACAATGGTGTGATCAGTACTACTGTATGGTACAGAAACCTGGGCGCTAAAGGCAGAGCAGTTGAGGAAGATAGAGGGGGTGGAGATGAAGTGCCTGAGGTGGGTGGTAGGGTGCACACTGTGGGACAGACGAAGAAATGAGGACGTAAGAACAGAAGCCAAAGTAACTTCAACTGCAGAAAAAGTCAAAAACAATAGATTACTGTGATTCAGGCACTTGTGCAAAAAAGCAGAAGACAATCTTGTGATGTTTTGGGACAGACAGGAAGAAGGCAAAAGAAAATAAGGGCATTCTACAAGAAAGTGGATGGATTGTGTAAGAGAAGATCAGAGACAGTCTGGCATGTGCTTCAAATGGAGTTAGGAGTGTGGTATTGATAGAGAGGGAAGGCAGCAGTTGACACCCCAAGTCATTGCAGAAAATGGGGCAAAGGAGGTTGACTATGAGGATGATGATGATGACTGCCTAGCATTCATGGGAATAATTAGAAGAGTAGTTGTGGAAAGAGAAGAGGAAGGCTTAAGAGGAATAAAAGGAGTTATGAGAGGAGAGGGAAGTAACTAGGAAAGTATAGAAAGAAGGAAGGATATGACAGCTATCACAGGAATCTGGGTGATGAAGGGGAAGCAGTAGGCTTTCATAACTAAGAGAAAAGTGGATAAAGGGCAGTAGGATATGGGCAAGTGATGAGAAGTGGGCGGAAGTATGAGAGATTGTCAAGTTTTTGAAGGTATCAATGTAGGTGAGTCACCAAAGTCTGAGCTGTTACATAGATGGTACAGGACCCCAAAGAGATTAGGAGAGGATGTCCGGTTGAAAAATACAGAAGGCTACAGATGTGGAGACAAAGAAGTAAATAATGTACATATGTGGTGGGGCTGTAAACTAGTGCAGAAAGAATGGCAGGCAATGGAGGAAATGTGGAGCAATCTGCACAATAGAAAAGCAAACGATGGATAAGAGTTATGTGTAGATGGGGAGGATAAGAAAAGAAGGAAGTGCTATTAGTGCAGGAAGGTTAAAAAAGGAAACTACAAAAAAAATGTAAAGTGAGGGGGAATCAGTAACATCAAGGAATAAAGGACAGGCCAGTGGAAAAGACAAGCAGTGGTAAGTGAATGTAATAGGAGATGGATGAAAAGATTACAGGACAATTGGCATACAGTGTGGGGAGGCAGGCAGAAGAGATTATGGAGCTGGTACAAGTAGGCTAGAGGGATAAGTTCTATAATAAGATGGAGAAGGAAGGTTTACAGTGGACAGTATGAGCACAAAACTATGCTATTTTCATGAAAGGTATTCCTTACATACGGATGGTGTTTTCCACTAAAAAATACAACATTTCAGTTTTCATGTATTAAGTTACATTGTTGTAAGCAAGTTAACGCCTGTGATGGGCTTAGAAGGGTTGAACAATATATTTGATCTGTTTATGAACTGTGTGATTTCAATAAAATTGATTTAGAGAAAAAATAAATATGTGACTTTTTTCATCATTCAGTGTTGCTACTGAGCACATTTAGAAACCACACTTGAAGTAATTTACACCAAGGCCAATGACGAAAACATCTAAATGGCACAAAAGCACCAGGCTGTAGATTTTCTGTGGTATATTTTCCAGTAAGTATAACATCAATTTGTTTTGAAATGTCTCAGTTTTTCTGTCATGATTCCAAAACAATGAAAAATGCATGGTTTGCAAATGCATTTCGTGAAATCATATGTTTCATCACAGCTGATGGAATAGGTAAATTGCAATTAGGATCATAGGATCTTAGGAGGTTACTAGGCTAACAGCCCTGAGGCCCTTACAAGCCTAGCCGAGAGTTTATCCCTAAAAAGAAATCTCAAGTTAGCGCCTGTTGCCCCTTAACAGTTTGATTAACTTCCAGGCATGCCTGTCTGCAGCAGTTGCAAAAACCATAGCAGTCCTAGGACTCCTTGGAAATGAACTTGGTAGATAATTCAGCAGAAAAAAAATAGTAATATTCATAATGGAAACAGATTATAAGCTTGATATGATTTTCACTTTTCCTGGCAGGCGTCACTAGAAGCTGGTACTGAATGCTTGCTTTAAACTCTGATATTTTATGAGGTATATTCATATTGCTACAAACTCAGTTTAAGGTCACATGCTCAAACTTTCCTCTAGGCAGGGCTTTATTTCTGCTTCTTTAAAAGGCAGGTTTTGTAATCTTGTTTTATGTATGTGTAGACAAGCTGTAAGTATGTCTCCTTCTAACCTATGTAAAATATAATTAAAGCTTTGTTTTTCTGCCAGTCCCTAATATGTATAGATACTAATGTCTTTGATTTAAGCACAGCGCTATAATTTTCTTTTCCTATCTGATTTATCCTGGTCCAGTACAGAATTACTGACATTCATAATACAATTAGTGGTATTTGTGGGTGCATAAATTAGCACATGACTGAAATAATAATATATAAATAAACCTGCTCATTAATTAAACGTAAGCTAGTTCTTTTAGAGCCAGCTCATAAAATAAGAAATTGCTTCCTTTACTGACTGTCCACACTAAATTTTGAATCCCTGTACGATAATTATTTAATATTCATAGAATGAAAGGTTTGATAGAACAAAGCACTTCTGCTTCTATGCTAAATACCACAAAAATACTTAAGATAAATTTTTGCAACCATAAGTTCTACTGTAATTCAAAGAAACTTAGATTATGACAGTAGATAAGGACAGTATGACCTATATAGTGTCTCTGTTTCCATGCTAACCAGATAAGCAGCAGAAAGTATACAAGCAACAGCTTCTTTCTTTACTCATTAGAGTTTCATTTCAGGTTTACTTAAACTGCAGGAAACAAGACAATTACTCACCTTAAACACTGCATGCGCCAATAGGATATATATATATATATATATATATATATATATATATATATATATGTGTGTGTGTGTGTGTGTATGTAAATATATATATTATATATATATATATATATATATATATATATATATATATATATATATATGTCTACTGTATGCATATATATGTAGATCTATCTATCCATCTATAGATAAATAGATAAATTCTTCTTAATACTGTTCTCCCTATCTCACCACTCCTATAACATTCCCCTTCCTGCATGCTAAACTATATCTAACCATAACTCAATCCTCTCTACTTGTGTCTCTCTACACACTCTGTACTTGGATGATATGTATCTTAACTTCTTTCCCTCTCTCATACGCCTTCATCCTCACCTTCGTACTTTCAAACACCTCCTCCCCTTCTACTCTCACTACTGTCACTTCAGATCCACAACCTCATTCTATCCATTCAGTTTTGCTCCCACTAACCAGCTCATATAACAGTATGTTTATATATTATTCTGCTTAACTTGATGTGCCATAGCCATTGTAGAAATGTAATTAATTTCAGCTTAACATCTGCAGTTCATTTGCTTATTTCATGTGCTATAAAGTCTGTGTATCATTACTTAACAATATTTAATCTTTAAATTAATTTGTGAAATTCTTATGTATTTGTTAAAATCACGTGTTAGGAGATTTAATAAAACCAACAGATAAACTGAGAAAAAAAACACTTTATATATAACAGCAAAGCTTTCGGGTATGAAAAAAAATAAAATTAACATTTACATAACATATTTTATTTTAACGCAATTTTGTATGTTGCAACTTAGTAAGAACAGGTTTCAGTGTAATCATATTATTTTATTTTTATGTTTTAATTTTATTTTTATGTTTTAACTTTGTGATATGTGGTCACATGATCTTTGGACTGCTGATCATGTGATTTTATTGACCTGTATATAAACCAATTTGGTTTTAGAAGTGTTTGTATTAGTTTTGAGGAAGGGTTATACCCGAAAGCTTTGCTGTTATATATAAAGTGTTTTTTTTTCTCAGTTTATCTGTTGGTTTTATTATATTTTGGTCGCAGCCTGTGGTTTAGGAGATTTAATCCCTGGGCCTCCACTAAAAAGGGATTGTTTCAACCCATTTGGACTTTCCTGATAAATAAAATCAAGATAAGAAATATTTTTTTCTGAAACGATTTCAAGCCTGTATAAAGTAAAGCACTGCTGGTGATGCCTTGCTGAGTGAGGAAAGTAAACCTATGCATTTTTGTCTGTGAGTGATAGAGCTGCTTTCTGTTTTAACTGCTCCATTCTGTTTTCTGCTTTAAGAAATCTGTTTGGCCTAGTGTTTTTGTTCAGTGTGAGGGTTTAGAAACTTAAATTACCTAGGCTACATATTTTGCATGTTTTTTTTCATTGATTTAATTGTTTCTTGGGTGATACTTAAATACACAGTGAAATTCTGGGGATTTGTTTTTTTTCTGAAAAGATTTCAAGTTTGCATAAACTAAAGCACTGCTGGTGATTCCCTACTAGTTTTTTCTCACCCACCCTCTCCTTCATTGATCTGCTTTTTAATACCTGGTGACTTTAAGATGCCTAACCCTACTGTAAATTGAGGTTAATAAGCTCCTCCATGTCTACACTGCTGCTAATAAATTGAATTATTTATTTGCTTTTCCTTGTGCTTATATTGAAAAAGTGCATTTTGCCTCTCTGTTCTACTGATTTATTTGCTCTGAATTCATTATCTAGCTAGCTGTTGGATAAAGTAGTGCATTTTTACACTCTAGCAAGTGCTTATATCAAGAGGTCAGTGGATTTTCCATCTAGCACACTGGTCTGTTTATGTTGGGGAAACACTTGAGATTTCTGCATGTATTATATTGGTTGGAGGGCTTGTTAATCAGCTTATCTTGTTTTTAGTGCCTTTATAAATTCTGTAAAATTGAGTAGGTCTTGGCTCATTTATACTAAGCAAAGTACTTTTATTGAATAATCACACTTTTATAAGCTGTTTAAAGTACACTGCTGTATCCATATCTTTAAGTTTGAGGTAGCATTTCACTCTGGACACTCCTTTACTGTGCTTTTACATTAGGAGGACTAGGATTATTAATCTAGTGGCAGTAGGTATTTACCTGGTCTTTCTTAGCTGTGAAGCACACAAAAGGGCTGTAAGTGTTTTTGCACTTCTCTTATATACTGTGAATGTACTTTAGAAGTTGCAAAAAACTTGCTGCTTTAAGTAGTTAATTGCACTGTATTACATTGTATCTGTTAGTTGTAGGTAGCTTGTGTGGTCTTGTTACACTTGGGCTCCAAACCAGCTATTCTATATTAAGAAGGTGTTATTTGGTGATTGCTGGTGGAAGGCTTATTGTGTGATTTCCTTCTTGGTAGTTAGCTTAAAACTTGTTTCTCTTGGCTTGTATTTAATCATCACATTTGTGTAGTACTGCTCTTCACACAGTGGCAGTTAGCAATGCCCTGTATACATGCAAAAGCCTAGAAGCTCAGTTTTTTCCCTAAACAGCTGTCAGTGAAACTCTTCCAAGCTTTTCTGATGCTCTAGGAGTAACCCAGTTGTGCACTGAGTAGCATTGCCTTATTGATCAACCTTAGCCTACACAAAGTATAGATCCCTCTTTTAGTCTCAGTGTTAACAGCAGAAACCTGCCAAATTAACCCATTCTCTTCCCTAATTAAACATACAGTAAGAGCCTGCTATCATGGATGGGCAGTTTCCTACTGTCTCTCTGGCCAGCCTGATAGACATGGGCATCCTGAGGCAATGTTCATAGGTTCATAGGTAGGTACTAGGCTATTGGCCCTAGGGCCTATATAAGCCTAGCCAAAAGGTACCCTGGCTTTCGCCACCCAAGAAAATTAATTTCCTGTGCCACTGTCGAGCAGAGCCACAGAAGTGATCCCCGGTGTGAATTTCCTATCTCTCATCCAATCATCAAGATTTTTCTTGAAGAGTGCTGATGAGGAGCTTTGTTTGATATAGATAGATAGTTTGTTCCAGAGTATGGGAAGTCCATGGGACAGGAATCTATCCCTCCAGCATGTTCTGTTTATTGTGGTAACAAGGTTTAGGTCCCTAGAGCATGTAGCTCATAGGAATTGGGATTTCTTTAAGTGGAGCATGTCTAAAAGCTCTGGATTTGACATAGCTTTGTGTGTTAGGCAGAGATCACCTCTGAGTAGGTGATATGCGATGGAGTAAAGCTGCAGTTTTTTGAGACGGTCTGCGTAGGGCATCTGTTTGAGGCCAGTAATCCTCTTTGTGAGGTATTTCTGCAGCCTTTCCAGTTGTTGTAGATGTCTTGTGAGGTACATACCAAAAGGGGCATTGTACTCTATAATGGGTCTAATGAGTGATGAGTAGAGGGGAACAATGACCTCTTTTTTCCTGGATGAGAAACCTTTTCTGATGAGGTGTGCCATGTAGAAGGATTTCCTGACTACTGTGGCAATGTGATTATCAAAGGAGAGACTACTGTCCACCTGTGCCCCAAGGTCTCTTATCACACGTTTGGTGTTAAGTAGACTACTGCCTATGAGGTAGTTCATGGGTACAGAGTTTTTTACCAAAAGGGATGACAATGCACTTTTTGGCATTGAGCTTGAGGCCATGGCTTTGACACCAGGCATCTGTCTCAGCGAGGCCCTTTTGCAGGATGTCCACATCTTTTGGAGTTTTGATTATGGCTCCTAGTTTGCAGTCATCTGTGAACTTCATTAGCCAAAGACCTTCTGTGTTAGCCTGTACTTCAGAGAAGTAGATACCAAACAGGAGACAATTGCTAATGTAGCAATTGTCTCATGTATACTGACAACCACTTACTCTATGAAAACAAATACTTTATGTGACAGATGGGGTTACACTATGAAATTGGAGACAAGACTCTCACATAATTGCAAATCGAATGCCAAGCAGGTTGTCAGCATACACACACACTTCCCACACTAAATAAGGACATGACCCATAAACCCGCATATATGGAGGTACTCACTATTAACTTACCAAAAGATCAGAGGCCTCCCAAATGGAAATTACTTACACACATAACAATGCAAAAAAACAACCACAACACATAATAACACAAAAACCAGTGTGTCAGCAAATAAGCCCATAAGGCGTAACAACAGAAAACCTCTTGTATTGGTCATAGGTGACTCTTTTGAGACATACGGATGTGCCCCTCACCAGACTGGATAAGGAGTGGGTTACGGTTAGCCGCCTGTCAGGTGCCAGGATCCATCAAGTCACTCAAGCATTTAAGTCACTCAACCACATTTCCCAGTATGACTCTGTCATAGTTCATGTAAGGGTGAATGACATGAGACATACTTCACTGGACTATATGAAGAGAGACATGACTGAGCTCTCACATTATATGTCACATGCAGGTATAAGCCTAGCTTTAAATAGCATTGTACCTTGTTCAAGGATGATGCTACAAAACAAACAAAAAATAATTGACTTTAACAATTGGCTTAGCTTCCGGTGTCAGTCCAAGGGGATCCAATGTCTGTCAGCCATGGTCGACAGACCACACTGTTTTGTCAGAGATGGTCTGCACCTGTCTCCTCTAGGCTTTTGGATACTGGCAAAGGTATTAGCCACCCTTATTGTGTATTTTTTAGACAGTGTCAAAATAACCAACCTCCCAACATAATAAAATCCTCTCTAGATAAACTCAAGGTACTTCTACTTAATGCTAGGATTCTAAACAAGAAACTGCACTCCCCAGAAGCACTCCTCACTTTGGAAGATGCTGATGTCTGTGCAGTCACCAAGACATGGTTCAAAGGTGCAGAAAGCAGCCCGGCTGTGCAGGGCTTCAATGCCTTCCATATGTTCAGACCACAAGCTGAGCAGGAAAGAATCAAAGGAAGAGATGTATTCATCTTTATTAAGGATAAGTACACCTTGAGACTGGTCAAACAGTATGACTCTCTTGAGCTATTCCATGTCCATTTAACTATAGGCAAAGCCCACACCACATCATAGCTAACTATAGGTCCCCCACCATGAAACAGGAAAAGCATACCACATACCTGGACTTACTGGAGTCACTTGCCATACAGTCCAACACCTTACTCATAGGTGATTTTAATTATCCCTCCATTGACTGGGAAACATACGTGACCACAAATATGCTGGCTCAGAGGTTCTCAGACTTTGTCAGTCCAAATGCTCTGGAACAGCTTGTCAGCACAACCACAAAAAGCTCAAATGTCCTAAACACAATATTTATTAATATGGGAGATTGTTGCATCTCCCCCCACCCCCATATGATGTCCTCCTGGTAAGATAGAACCATAAATCACTCTTGTTCAATGTAATTATGAGACCAGATACCCCATCAAGCTCATAAACACTTAAGACTTTTTTAAAGTCAAATTACCTCCTACTAAGTGATGGTATAAGAAGTTTCAAATCCCCCTCATATTCAGATAACATGGACTCCTATGTAGAGGTGTACACCTATGCCTTGTATAACCACTTAGGCAGTTGTATAGAATCGGCTGTATCTGACTGGATTAAAACCAGGTCTTGCCAAAAAACAAGCCAATGTGGTGGACCCCTAGTATAAACAGGCTATACAACAAGAGAAAGAAACTAATGTCCAGGAAGAAGAGTGAACTGGCTCAGCAAAGGAAGAAATCCCTCTGTAGCATAAACAAACAAATTAGAGATCTTGTCAAGTTCTCCAAATCTAATTCTGAAGCAAAAATACCCTCCTAGCTAAGAATAATCATATGTCATTCTTTAACTACATCCGAAATCTAAAAGGGAATACCCAGCTATGCTCTGAACTGGTTGTGGCTGGCACCACCCACACTCAACCAGAAGTCATAGCCAACCTGCTAGCTAACAGACTTGGAATAAACTTCACCACCCTGTCTCCTCCAGCCATCCCCAAAGTATACCTGCCACCATTCTACAGCCTATTATCAAAAAAGAGCAGGTAATCTCGGCACTCTCTAAGGCTAAAAACACTGCCTTAGAGAGTGCCAACATCCCAGGTTGCCTTTTAAACAACTTAAAATATTACCTATCAGACCCACTAGGATCCCTGTTTAACCACAGCCTGCGAAATGTCTGTTTCAGAGGAAAGGAGGACACAACAGTAATCCCTCTGCAGAAAGGGGGACCATCAACCAATTATAGGCCAGTAAGCTTGACTAGCCTCATCTGCAAGGCCATGGAAAGAATCATTATGGACTTTAGTAACAATGACATAGGTAATCTCTAAACTCTGGACCCAACACAGTTCAGATTCATTAAAGGTAGATCTGCCTGTTAAACATGATAGACTTTTTGATAATGTCACCAAGGCCCTGGATGAAGGAAAGACAGAGCAGACCATACCACCTGTCTAGAACTAGTGAAGGCATTTGACACAATCCCCCACTCAGGTATAATACAGAAACTCTCATAATTGGGAATTAACCTCTACATTATAAGATGGGTAACCAACTAGCTCACCAACAGGACATATATTGTCAAAGTGGATAACTTTACCTCTAGTAAAAGACCAGTCACCAGTGGCATACCACAGGGTTCTGTGCTGGACCCCTTACTGTTCAGAATTTATTTCTCAGAAGTCCACGCAAACTTGAATCTTCTGTAGCTGACCAAGTTCGCTGAGGATTGCAAATTGGGAGCAATTATTGAGTCCCCTAGTGATGTTAATATACTGCAGACAGGGTTAACACAGACAAATGAATAGTGCCAAAGCCACAGATTAAAACTAAATCCAAAAAAATGCATTATTATTCCCTTTGGAAAAGCTGACATCCCTGCTAATTACATTATAGGCAGCATCCCCCTAAATGTACACCCACTAGTATGTGATCTGGGTACTCAGGTTGATAGCAATTTGAACTTTGACCACCACGTACCACAGCAGTAAGGAAATCCTTCTATGTGACACATTTTATAAGTAAAGGCATTGCATTTAGATCTAAGGATGTTATAATTCTATGATACTCGGCCCTCATCAGACCAGTAATTGAGTACAATGCTCTTTTACATGTACCTCACCAGACACCTCCAACAACTGGAGAGACCACAGAGTTTTCTCACCAAGAAATTATAAGGTACACAAAACAAGTTAGAAAGACTGAAAGCCCTTTCACTGTATTCTGTCTCTTACACGTTGCTAAGGGATGACCCGTGACTGGCTTACAGAGCAGTCTCTGACACAGCCCTGATGGAAATGCTACACATTCATATATCAAACTGCATGAGGGCATACCTCTCAACTTTACAAAATTTCACAGAAAGTCCAGATTTTAGCCTCATATTTTTGGTCCGTTTTTCATAAATATTGTGGTTTTCTGGCAAAATAGTGGCAAATCATTAATGATTGAAGTTAGAAAATAAGGACAGCCATTTGAGTTTCAGAGTTCATGCCTTTCAGAAAAAATCATGCTAATGCTAAACCTGTTATTCTGTCAATGTCCTAACTTTGTAAGAGCAATATATGAAAATTGTCCCTATTTTTGGGCCTTTGTCCCCAGTTTT
The DNA here is from genome assembly GCF_019279795.1 of Protopterus annectens. Lineage (NCBI taxonomy): Eukaryota > Metazoa > Chordata > Ceratodontiformes > Protopteridae > Protopterus > Protopterus annectens. The sequence goes on along the minus strand of NC_056743.1, from coordinate 1,747,815,805 downwards.
ATCTATTGCTTTGTCCACATTTTTTGCTCTAAGAGGTTGAGAGGTATGACTGGGTCACTTGCTTCAGGGATCTTAACCTAGCCTCTGACATAAACAGGTCATGCTGGAGAGATATATACATCTCCCAGAGACTGACACTTCTCTGGAACAAGGTTGCAATTCATGTGAAGCAAAGCCCCCTCCCTGACCCTCTTCAAATGCAACTTAGATCAATGGATGAAGTGTGGCACCCATGTCCCTCCTGGACTGAGGGAGTCAGTATTAACTACCATAAACCCTTACCTCTGTGAACTGCACTCACTTAACCACTTAACATTGGGACAACTCAGGATAAATATGGCTAGGTTTGTAAGGGCACCAAGGAGGTTAGCCTAGTAACCTTCTATGAACCTATGAACCTAGATATCCATATATATATCTATACATACACACACACACACACACACACACACACACACACAGACACACACACACACAGATATATATATATATATATATATATATATATATATATATATATATATATATATATATATATATATATAATACAAAAAAAATCCAACATTGTTGAAGTCTTCACTCTAGATCTTAAACCTTCTGTACTGGAGGCATATGGGATACATGCAAATGACTCCTTAAGGACATGCCAGTGTTTTAGCTACATGGCTTCTAAATTTTCATGACTTTTTATTTTCATTTTTTTAAGACTTTACTGGTCCATTCAGGCCAATAAAGCCAAACTTAGCCTAAATGCATCAGTGTGTGTGAGTGTGTGTGTGTGTGTGTGTGTGTGTGTGTGTGTGTGTGTGTGTGTGTGTGTGTGTGTGTAGGTAAATGCATAACCATAATCACTATACGGAGATGGTTACACATGCCAAACCCTGGACAGCTGAAGCCCCAACTGTGCCCAATACAACCCATGTTCAGTTAACACCTCAAATGCTGGAGGAAATGGACAACAGAATAGGAAAGAGTGGACACTTGAGAGGCTCACCCAGTCCAGGAGTAGGAGTTTCTGCTAGGGATCTGACATGTCCCTGGCGATGAGGACAGTGCTGTAATCACATGGCAGGTTGCTATTAAAATTTGTTGTTGAAGGAGGGGGGAGCTGGTGTTGCCCTTACCTGCAGTGATGTATGTGATGTTAGTAGCAGTTAGGGCATAAAAAATCCCCTGACATGACAGGGTACATCTATATCATTATTTATCTATCTATCTATCTATCTATCTATCTATCTATCTATCTATCTATCTATCTATCTATCTATCTATCTGTCTATCTATCTGTCTATCTAGATATATACACACAAGCACTCCAAAACCACTGTCTCAATGCCAGAGACTCAAACCCCTTGTAGCTTGGCTAGGCTGCTGCCTGTGGTTGAGTATATGAGTTCAGTCAAGAAGCTGTGGAAAGGGAACGGGTGGTTATGATTAGGGAGTGAGAGGGGCATTTTAGAGTTAGGAAGAGAGAATGGGTTTTAGGATTAGGTAGCAATCGGAGAATTTAGATTTACAGAGGGGGGGTTAAGTTTTAGGTTTATGGAGCAAGAAGGGTGTTTTAGGATTAGGGAGTAATCAGGGAATTTAGGTTTAGGGAGAAGGTTAGAATCAGGTTTAAGGAGTGATTGAGGACTTTAGGGTTAGGAAGAGGGAATGGAGGTTAAGGTAAGGGACTGAGTAGTTGGGTTGGGAACTCGGTGGGAGTTTTAGGTTTAAGGTTTGGTACTGATAGGACTAAGTATTTTATAGCACTGGTTGTGGGGAGGGCTCTGTAGAAACTGGAAATCTGGCTAGTGAATGTCAGAGCATTTGCTTTTTTAAGCTAGTGACCGTGAGCAGGTGTACTGTGAGTTACTAGTATGTGAGTACCTGTAGTAGATCCATATACTCACACACACACACACACACACACACACACACACACACACACACATATATATTCACCCCACTTTGATCAAGAATGTAGATGGTTGACAGTTGTGTGTAAAAGGATAATACCTGGGGAAAGGCAATGTGTCCCTTCCCCAGAAATTGTGCAGTCTCTTAGTATGTATGTATATATATATATATATATATATATATATATATATATATATATATATATATATTTAATTATCAGGGGATGCAGGGGGCTTTCTCCCAAATATTTGTGTTAAAGCATAAAAGCATATACTGAGAAGTAAACTTGGAGCATGCATAGATGGTGTTGAGTGAGGTTTATGTCGATGCGCTTAATGTTGACATTACTGAGCCAACAATAAGCAATAAGCACATCGACATAATGCTAAATCGACTATTGCCATTAATGTTATATATATATATATATATATATATATATATATATATATATATATATATATATATATATATATATATATATATGGGAGGCAGACGGTTGACTGAATGTTTAGAGTATTGAATGTTTGGAATGCTGCTGGAGCCTTCCTGTGTCCTGACGGAGTGCTCTTCAAACTATCTGGAGATATACAAAGCTGAGTATATTTTTCTGGCACTTCAGAGTTGTGTATTGGTAATTGTTGTTTGACTAATTTTATATCATTGCTGGCTGACTTCAGAATTGTGCACTGTTATTTTTGATTCACTGTATAGTTTTTCAGATCTCTGCTGAAGGTGTTGGGTTTTCCCATACCCACCTTCCCTATTTCTGTCTTGTTGTTTAAATTTGGAGGCTTTTGCAGTTGCCCACCCTTTGATCTGGGACACTACCCCCAGTCCCATCTCTTTACCTCTTTCTACCTAATAGACACCTTCGGCACTTGTTTTTAGTTATTTTTAATTTAATTGCATTTTTTAAACTGTTTGGTCTAACATTGCTGCACACTCAAGTGTGCTAGCTTACACTGCATTTGAATTGTTTTTACTGCTGTTTTAGCTACTTTTCTATATATATATATATATATATATATATTTTAAAAAATATATACCTTTCCTGTAACTAGTGTAGTCCAGATTCAGATCTGCTGTATCCAGGACTGTTTGTAAGTTTCTGAGCCCCCCTCCCCCCCAAGCTTTCTGTGTTGGAGGGAAGCCTTCTAGCTTATCAGTGGGAGTGGTAAGCACTAGGTAACCTGTCTACCACATAAGGAGTGATTCTGGCCCAGAAATTGTAATTATTGGCCATTTGGGCAGTTTTTCCATCTCTCTCAACTTTATGATTTAAAAGCCCGCATTTGCACTTGTTTCCCCCCTTTCCTGTAACTAGTTTAGTCCAGATACAGATTCTTAGTTTTAGCACTTGAATTTGCTTATTCGTGATCAGCACTTGTTCAGAAGTTGTAAGCACTAAATAACCTACTAATTACTACAGCACTCAGCCTTCCTCATTACCTAGAGGAAAACAGTTTTGGTACTTACTTTCCTCACTTGCTTAGAGAAAACAGCTCTTGTACTCACTTTCCTCACTTATCTAGAGGAAAATAGTTTTTATTCAGGCATGTCCAAGGGTCAGCTCCCAGTGTTCTCTCCTGTCTATCTGATGAATCTGGGCATCTTGGGGCAATGTAGAAATTGCCTCATGTACACAGACAACCCTCTCCTCCTACCACCCAACACTACAACCTGTGAAAGATGCACTTATCTAGCCAAACTGGAGGTAAAGCTCTCTCCAATCAAGACTGAACTTGACAGTCAAGAGGAGAAGGTAAACACTTGTACCACACCACACTCATCACATAGTCTCATTAAATCTACACCACCAAAATCCACACATAGAAACACAAAAGCATTCACTGAGGTCTCAATAATAATCTGCTCAAGCAACAGAGACCTCCAAAGCAGAAATGCAAGCAACCTCCAACCCCCAACACAACCCAAATGACACATAGCCCGCAGACTCAGTGTGCCACTCAACCACAGCCAATAAGGCAAAACAACATATCCAACACACTAATCATAGGTGACTCTATAGTCAGGCATGCTGATGTCCCACTCACCAGGCTAAACAAGGAGAAGGTTACTGTCAGCTGCCTGTCGGGTGCCAGGATCCACCACATAACCCACGCACTCAGGTCACTCCACAACAAGTGCAAATATGACTCTGTCATTGTCCATGGTGGTGTGAACGACCTGAGATGTACCTCCCTGGACTACATGAAAAGAGACATGAAGAGCTCTCCGATCTTGTAGCCCAGACAGGTATGACCCTATCCCGGAGTAGCATTTTGCCATCACCCAGAATGATGCCGCAGTACAAGGACAAAATGATTGACTTCAACAATTGGCTAAGATTCTGGTGCCATTCTAAAGAGATCCAGTATCTGTCTGCCTGGGATGACATGGTAGACAGACCATGATGCTTTGCCAGAGATGGCCTGCACCTGTCACCCCTGGGATTCCGGATACAGGCTAAGGTTCTTGCCGCCCCTATAGTGCGTTTTTTAGGCAAGGTTCAAATGACAAATTCACCACTGTAACAGGAACAGGCAAGCAAAAACTGAGGGTGATGCTACTCAATGCTATAAGTCTAAATCTCAAAATGCACTCCTTAAAATGGAGAACATCGATATCTGTGCAGTGACTGAGACCTGGTTCAAGGCTCCAGAGAGCACCCCTGCACTAACAGGCTATAACTCATACCACACTTTTCGGCCATGTAACCTCAACCGGAACACCAAAGGTGGAGGTGTGTCCATATTCATTAAGGATATCCACATCTCCAGGCTAGTTGCTCAGCATAATGCAGCCGAGGTTATCCATGTGCAACTAACTCTGGGCAAAACTATAATCCAAATTGTAGCTTGCTACAGATCACCCACCATGCCCTAGGATTCCCACTCCTCTTTTCTTGATGTACTGGAAAATATTAGGGTTCAACCAAGCACCCTAATAATGGGCAATTTCAACTACCCCACCATTAACTGAGAAAACTACTCATGTACCAACTCCTTTGTTCAATGCTTTCTGGAATTCATAAACTCCAATGCCCTGGATCAACTTATCCACACCCCCACCAGGGGCAACAATATCCTAGATCTAGTCATTACCAACATGAGTGACTGGTGTTCCACACCTGAAGTCAACTCCTCATTGGTCCGATCCAACCATAAGCTAATTACCCTAGATATCCACATCCTGCCCCCACCCCCCATTAAGGAAACCATGGTAAAAAATGTCTCCAAAGCCAACTTCATGCTTCTTAAGACAGAAGTGGTGAACTTCATGACACCCATGCAGATGGACAATACAGTTACGACTACTGAATCCTATACAATTGCACTTTATAACCACTTTATAACCACTTATATGAGTGCATGGATCATGCTATCCCCATGCTATCCCAAACAGAACCAAGATGCTATCCTCCAAAAAAAGGAAGCCAATCTGGTCTCAAGCTCAATGCCAAAAAGTGCATTGTCATCCCTTTTGGTAAAAACTCTGTACCCATGAACTACCACATAGGCGGTAGTCTACTTAACACCGAAAGTGTGATAAGAGACCTTGGGACACAGGTGGACAGTAATATCTCCTGTGATAATCACATCGCCACAGTAGTCAGGAAATCCTTCTACATGGCACACCTCATTACAAAAGGTTTCTCATCCAGAAAAAAAAGAGGTCATTGTTCCCCTCCACTCATCACTCATTAGACCCATTATAGAGTACAATGCCCCTTTTGGTATGTACCTCACAAGACAGCTAGAACAACTGGAAAGGCTGCAGAAATACTTCACAAAGAGGATTACCAGCCTCAAACAGATGCCCTATGCAGACGGTCTCAAAAAACTCCAGCTTTACTCCATCGCATATCGCCTACTCAGAGGTGATCTCTGCCTAACATACAAAGCTATGTCAAACCCAGAGTTGTTGGACATGCTCCACTTAAAGAAATCCCAATCCCTACGAGCTACATGCTCTAGGGGACCCAAACCTTGTCACCACAATAAACAGAACATGCCGGAGGGATAGATTTCTGTCCCAGAGACTTCCCATACTCTGGAATAAACTACCTAACTATATCAAACAAAGCTCCTCATTAGCACTCTTCAAGAAAAATCTTGATGATTGGATGGGAAATAGGAAATTCACCCCGGGGATCACCTCTGTGGCTCTGCTCAACAGTGGCACAGGAAAATAATTTTATTGGGTGGCAAAAGCCAGGGTACTTTTTTGGCTGGGCTTGTATAGGCCCCAGGGCCGATAGCCTAGTACCTACCTATAATCGGTCAAAGAGGCATTTAACCAGAGAATGATGGCATTAGTTAGAGCAAGATTATGGTACAGTTGGGTCAGTGACTTTACTCTTTCAGCAGTGTATTGCAGTCTCAGAGCTGGTACATACAATTAACAGGGGGTGTGGGGGTTCAGGGACCAAACCCTCCTGCAAAAAACGTTTTTTTCTTTATTTTTGTCTAATTTTCGATCAGCTAATATTCAATTATTCTTGTTCAATCAATTGCTTTCAAAAATGTATTTTTTTTCAGTTACGTGTATCATGTGTATAAATAGGTTCATAGGTGTGTACTAGGCTAATGGCCCTGGAACCTTTACAAGCCTAGCCCATAGAACTGCCCTGACATCGTGCTACCAGATGTTAGTTCCCAGTGCCTCTATCAAGTACAGCCACTGCAGTAATCCCCGGGGTGAGCTTTCTATTTCCCATCCACTCATCAAGATTTCTCTTGAAGAGGGCCAGTGATATATGGGAAGTCTATTCCAGAGCATGGGCAGTCTCTGGGTTATGAACCTGTCCCTCTGTTCTGTTGATTATAGTAATGAGGTTGAGGTCTCTGGAGCATGTGGTGTGGAAGGATTTGGATTTCTTTAGATGTAGCATTTCTAATAGAGCTGGGTCAGACATAGCTTTGTAAGTCAAGCAGAGATCTCCCCTTAGTAGACAATATGAGACAGAGAATAGCTGGAGTTTTTTGAGTCTGTTCATGTAGGAAATGTGTTTAAGGCCTAGGATCCTCTTCATGAGGTACTTTTGTCGTCTTTCCAGCTGTTGCATTTGTCTAGTGAGGTACATGCCAAATGGGGCATTATACTCGATGATTGGCTTAATGAGGGAAGAGTAAAGAGAGATGATGACCTCTTTCTTTCTGAATGCAAAACCGTTGGTAATGAGATGTGCCACATAGAAGAATTTTCTGACCACAATGGCAATGTGGTGTCAGCCTGTGTCCCCAGATCTTTTATAACACCTTCAGTGCTCAGTGGGCTCCCATCGATGTGGTAATTAGTGGGAACTGAGTTTTTCCCAAAGGGGATGACGACACATTTTTTGGCATTAAGCTTAAGGCCATGGTTTCAACACCAGTCATTGGTCTCTGTGAGGCCTTTCTGTAGGATGTCTACATCACTTGGGGAGTTAATACTGGTTCCCAGCTTCTAGTCGTCTGCGAAGTTGGTCAGCCAGAGCCCCTCCATGTTGGCCTGGGCTTCTGAGAAGCAGATGCCAAACAGGAGAGGACCCAGGACCAATCCCTGTGGGACTCCACTCGTGACTGGTCAGCAGTCTGACTTGGAGTCCACTACTTTCACAGAGTGGGTACTATTTGCGAGCCAGTTTGTAACCCACCTAGTGATATATGGGTTGATACCTAGTTTGGTGAGTTTATCAATAATTCCTGAGTGGTAAATGGTATCACAGGCCTTAGCCAGATCGAGGTAGGCTGTATGAACTGCCTTGCCCTCATCCACAGCTCCGGTGAATGACTCAAAGAAGTCAACCAGGTTGAGCAGGCATGATCTACCTTTCACAAAATCAAATTGCATGGGATCTAGTGTTTGGCGATTCCCTATATCCTTGTTCATTAGGTCCATGATGATGCGCTCCATAGCCTTACATATCAGACTTGTCAGGCTAATGGGCCAATAATTCCCAGGGTCTGTAGTCACTCCTCCTTTATGGAGAGGGATGACTGTAGCAGTTCACCATTCGGTAGGGACAAAGCCGGAGATGAGGCTGTGACTAAACAGGGCATGCAGATGTGGTGCCAGTTCACTTTGTAGTTCATGTAGAACACAGCCAGAGATATTGTCGGGTCCCATGGGAGCTGTATTCTTGGCCATGGACAATGCAGCTTTAACCTGTGCTGCAGTAATGTTGGGTGCCTGGCATTCCTCCAGTATTGTCATTTTGGTCCTTTAGGGGGAGATAGAGGAGTAAAGTTGGCACTTAATCTGTTAGCCAGTATGTTGGCAATATCTGTTAGCTCAGTATAGGAAATACCATTGTGCAGTAACTCAGAGCAAACTTGGGTATTGCCATGGAGATTCTTGATATAACTGTAGAAGGCTTTGTGGTTGTTTTTAGTGTCTGCCACAATTCTGCCTTCATAGCTGGATTTAGAGGTTTTGATGAGGGATCTCAACTTTTTCTTGAAGCTAATAAGGGAGTTTTTCCAGTCTGCAACAGTTACTTCCTTCTGTTGTAGAGTTTATTAATGGCAGGGGACCACCAGACTGGCTTCCCTTTTTTGAAGGAGAGCATCTTGGTTCTGTTGAGTATGGCTAGTTCCATGCATTTCTGTACGTGTTCGTACAGTGCATTGGTGTATGATTCGGCAGTCATGGATCTATTTTCTATTGACAAGGGTGCCATGAAGTTAGCCATCTCTGTTTTTAGGAGCCCAAAGTCAGCCTTGGAGAAGTCTTTCATGGTGGTTACCTTTGCGGGGGGTGTGGGTGAGATATGGATTTCCATGGTGATTAGTTTGTGGTCATATCTAACCAGGGAGGAACTGACTATTGGTGTAGAGCAACGGTTGCCCATGTTAGTAATAACCAGGTCAAGGATGTTGCTTCCTCTAGTGGGGCTAAGAATGAGCTGGTCCAGGGATTAGAATTGATGAATTCCAGGAAGCATTGGGCCAGTGCATTGGTGCATGAGTAGTTTTCCCAGTTGATGGAGGGGTAGTTAAAGTCACCTAGTATGAGAGTGTTGAATTGGACCCTAATAGTTTCCAGAATGCTTAGGAACATGGAATGAGAGTCTTGGGACATGGTTGGGGACCTATGGTATGCTACGACCTGAATCGCCATCTTACCCAATGTTAATTGTACCTGAAGTATCTCATATGCATTATGCTGGGCTACTAGTCTGCAGGTGTACATATCCTTTATGAATATGGAGACACCACTGCCTTTGGAGCTTCGGTCCATGTTCTGGGGCCGAAAGGTGTGGAATGAGTTATAGCCTGGTAGCACAGGAGTGCTTTCTGCTGCTTTAAACCAGGTCTCCGTTACAGCACAAATGTCGATGTTCTTCATTTTGAGGAGTGCTTTGAGCAAGTGAATCTTGAAATTTAGACTTCTAGCAGTGAGCAGCTGTGTATAAATACATATATATATATATATATTTTTTTTTTTTTTTTTTTTTTTTTTAAATGAAACCTTAACATAGGCACTCATCATATATACTTTGTAGATGTCACACAGCAACAAAATTAAAGATTAACTGGACATTTCTTTGTTTGCCACTGTTTATTAGCCTTATCTCAAAGCTATTTATATGTTTATTTATTAGGTAACCAGTCATACGACAAGTGTAATAGAGTTAGTTAAACCTATAAATTATAATACATACAGACTATACTCCACAGGATCAGGTCTGACTCTATTCCTGGTTCCTGGTTACCTCAGATAAGAACCATTGCATGCACAGCATGCCTTACAAATGACTAAAGACAAATAATGACAAAACGTAAAGCCTGCTAAGTGTACATGCTGTGTGAAGGTGTAATCTAGAAGAGTGGAAAGGTTTCAGAGTAGTTTATCATATACTTTGTAGCCGGAAGCTGTAAGAATCAAATCCAGTCTGCTGTAATTATCACTGTTATTCATAAATCATTAGGCCTGCTTTGTTCATTGAATTACCATGGAACGTTTGCAATTAAATAAATGCTGTTCTTCATTGCTCATGACTTGGACTGTAAACTTCCCTGGGTCTAAAAAGGAATTACCAAACTACTACATAAATAAAAGCTGACAATGGCCAAATACACGTCATTTAAAATGCATAAATGTTTTATTGTGTGGAGAGAAGAACCTGCCTCTTCACTTACCCCATGTAGGAGGCTGTGCCATTTGTAGTCTCTAAATAGTATGTCTAGTGTTGTTATGCACTGGAGAAGGGACATATCCCCTAGACCCAAATTCAGAACACATACACAAACAGACCACCACTCAGTATATCACTCAAAATATTGAACCAATGGATATATCCCTATGCTGCTGTCTCTGTACAAGTTCCTTAACATGCCCAAATCAGCACAATTAAAATCTACACTACATACCTTTACAATACTGTTATCAAACCAAGGTTCAAACCTGCCTTTTGATAAATCAATGGTTTTGTTGACATATTTTTGACCATGAAAAATCCAAGTGCAAGGTGTCAGTAACATTGCTGATGACCTAGAGATATTGTCCATCGTTACAACTCCACTTGTGACATCAAGTTGTAACAATGAAAAATTGGGCAAATGACCAACACTCAGCTAGGAAAATTACTAAGTATCAAAATGTATGTATTTATGAATCATAGGAGAAGGGTAACCAGGTTTATCATAGCCTTGCCATCTTAGCAATCACAGGCAAAAGGATAAGAATGGGAGGCAACAAACGAGACGAAAGGGTAAGAGAGGGAGGCAAAAGACAGCTGCTACCATAGGAGGTATCATGTCATGTGTCAGTCCTAGATCCCTTGCCATTTTGTGGGATAGAATTCAGTTAAAAGTAGAATCTCTAAAATTCAAATTGGTAGTGCACTACACAAAGCATCCTATGCTTATTAATCTAGGCTGTCAGTACTGTGTGTGGATATATGCCATCCTTTGGAAGACATATTAAACCAATGTCCCATCTGCCTGAGTTAGTAGATGCTCAGGTGATCACTTGGAATTTATCAAAATGAGTGGAGGATGTTTCCCTTTTTCCTGGTCAAATGTTCCCTAGTCAGTATGAATGCCACATCAGGTCTCCCAAATGAAAAGAGACCTATTGTCCTAGTGGGACTATCCCAATCAACAAAGGATAAATAAAATAAAATAAAAATATAGCCTCTTCATAAGGGCTCCACAATACACTGCATGCATCTATGTGACATGCATGGTCTGTCACAGTAGTACAACAACTAGCCTCACTACACTTGGCTTCCCAGTTCAGTTCTCTGTTACGTTGCCTTCTGTATGGGATCCCTTTGCTCACCCTAAGTCTGTGTGGGCATTGACTGGATACTCCAGTTTCCTCCTACATCCCAAAGGTAAATAAGAGATCCTCTTAAGTTGCCTGTAGATGCTCATGCAATGAGCAAATATGTATGAGCATGTGTACATGTGTGTGTACATGCGAATGTGCGTAAAAGACTGGAACACTGTACAGAATTAATCTCTGACCTGCACCTACTAATTGTCAAAATAAATAGGTCTAGCACCCCCAGAACCCTTAACTACATTAAGCTGGTAATTGGAGAATAAATAAATATGTGTGTGAGTGTGTGCATGCGTGTGCGTACTCGCATGTGTGTGTGTGTGTGTGTGTGTGTGTGTGTGTGTGTGTGTGTGTGTGTGTGTGTGTGTGTGTGTGTGTGTGTGTACAGGACATTTTCTTAAACTGAAGTCAACCTCATCAAAGGCATTTTAGTTGTGGCAATTAAAAAATTAAATCTAATGGCCATTTAAAAATTATTTATGTTTTACGTCTTTTTGGTGAAAAGTGTCATTCCAATTTCTTGATTATTTACTCAAAGAAGCATTTATATATTTAGCAGTAGTCTAAACTGTGCTTTCTGCTTTCAGATCTGTTTCTTTGGGGATCAGGATTCTGCAGACAGGGAACAAAATGCAGTTTTAATAGCTGATTGATCTTAGTTCTGTCTTACACCTGCAAATACACCAAACATGCAAATATCAGACAGCTACTGTGCACGCTACTGAGTGTTCAGGGCCTGATATGCAACATATTGTTAGAGCAGGTGATTTTGACAATTTGTAATGTAGCACTACAGCCTTGTGTTACTGAATTACTGCAGAAACATGGCAGTTTAACAGTTACTTTCTTTTTTTTTTCGTGCAATAAATTATGACATTCTTTCCAGTCTGTGATGTTCTGGTTTGCACAACAAGCCTGCAAATCAGTTGTGGAAGTGGTTTAAAAGACCCAACCTTCACCTTTGCTCAATTTATACAGTACAACAAAACAAATACCTTTGAAAAAAATATTAAAACTTTGGCCTCGGTCAAGGACAGGTTCCTAGAATGCGAATTAGTTTAAAATGCAAAACAGCATTGGCATTTATTTATTTGTTAAGAAAGTAAGCCCAGTAGCCAAGTGCCCCTTTTTTGTGCCAGGACTACTGCGTGGTTAAGTGACTTGCTCAGTGTCACAGAGTAAGCAACTTGAGACGATGGGAAATAAACACCAGGACAGCAGTATGAACCTTTTTAGTTATTCAGAGCTTTAATCCTCTACACTAGTATTGCAGTACACCTTCCCCACCCCTGGTTTTGTACTGCATCAAGGTCAGTATTTTTGTACACATTAAACTCATCCCGTTCTGATACTTGCAGAGATTGACAAGTTACAGGCCATAATCTTGTATTTCAAGAAGTAAGTAGATCCCCTCCATCTACAGACATCCAGCAGGAAATCCAAACCTCCCACTATCACAGCCATTTTCTGGCCCTTCTCTGCATTGCTTCTCGAAAACTGAATGTCCCTATATATTCACGTGTCCTGATGGATGTTACTGCAACATACACTATAAAGATCTGCAGCTAGTGAGCATTCTTGATAAACGATCTTCTGTTCCAAAGGCAAAGCACTGAAGGGTCACCAGCAGCTTGTTATGACCTCCTTACATACAAGGAGTGAACAAGTACAAAACACAGCTTGCAGTGATTGCAATACTCTCCTGTACAAGCCGAGCCTTTTATTGTCCTAGTTGCTCCAGCCCCCCCCCCCCCCACAAGTAGTGCAGTTACTATTTAGAGATACTGCTTGCTCATCAAGTACAACTTCATTCAACAAAAGGAAAAGCAGGTGAAAACAATAGCAAGTGCAGAGCAGTTACTCCGTATTCTGTTTGAACACCTTCTGACTTTCTGCAAAGGAATGAACCAAAATAGTATATGTCGTTTAGAGGTAGCCTTTAACACACACTTCCTTGTTTCTGAGATCATAATTATTCATTCTGAGCACTTTAGAACTTTGCACAAGTTAGGTTACCTCACATTATATTTGACTGATGGCAAAAGAAGACACTAAGCCAATCTAGTGTGCCCCATGAGTGCATTTAACATTTTATCTGCTCTCCCTCCTGCTTTCTTCCACCTGTCCTGTGCCATCTTGAATGCCTTATTAAATTCCACCATCCTTTCTGGTAATCCATTAAATTGATCCACAATCCTCCCAGTGAAAAAGTCCTTTCAGGGTCCTAAACAGCATTTAATTTCTAAAATCTACTTCCTGTGCCACCTTATTCCCCCTCTGCACTTCCTGTTCTAGATGACCCCTTCACATTTCCGCGACTGAATCTTGTGCATCAATATCATGTCCCTCCTATTACTGTTGGTATCAAATGAGAAGATCTCCGCTAGGTCCCCTAGTCTCGGGTCATACACGTTCCTCTCCAACCTATGTATCTTCCTGGTATCTGCCCTCTGAATTCCTTCAAGCAAGCTGAAGTCCCTTTCATTGTATAGCCACCACTATAGCATCCTCCTCTCCTGCACCTGTCTCTGTGTCATCAGTGAAGAGGTTAATCCTGTCCTCTGTTCCTCCAGATACATGCAAGACAAACACACCGAAGAGTACCAGTCCCAGGACAGACTGCTGTGGTATTCCAGCAGTCATTTCCAACTTTCCAACACTCTTCCTGTCACTAAACCCTTTGTACCCTATCCTTAATCCATGCAGCAATCTATTTCCTCATTCTTGGCCTCTTCCCAACATCTGCAATTTTCCAATCAGCCTGTTGCCTGGGAATGACAGGCAACAGTGCCCCTTTTTTGTGCCAGGACTTTTGGTTCAGAGGCTTTGCTGAAATCCAAGTAGAATATGTTTACTTGCAGATCCCTGTTAAGTTCGGATGTCAGCCAGAAATGAGATGTACTAGTGATACAGTCTAAAGTGCAATCACAAAAGTTTGAGTTGTCTGATTAGTCTACTAAAACGGATAGTGCAGTATTTTGGAGAACTCCTCATTTTCCACAGTACAGGGATCTCACACACACACACACACACACACACACACACACACACACACACACATATATATATATATATATATATATATATACCTGATTTAAATAAAACAGCCAAATATTTACAAAGCTGACCACAAAACGTCAATTTTGCAAACATCAACATGCTACTACACATGATCGAGCAACAATCTAGATGCATGCAAAACTTAATTTTAAGGAACTGTGCCCCTCCTACACCCCATGATAATTATAGCTTCTAACTCTGAGATTGCACAATGTCGGGGCAAAGGGCATATTTCCCTACCTTGAGCATTGTGTGATCCTGCACACCTGTTGACATGTAACGTGTTCACTAAATTTTGTAATTTTGTCAACTAAAAAGATGTTGTTCAATGAAAGAGTTGACAATATACACATATATATACACACACACACTATCACAGTCTTGAAGTCCGTCAAAATACCAAAATGCTGAAGACCACAATAACTAAAAATCTTGAATACCAAATCCTTCTACCAGTGTAAGCACAGGAATAACACACTTACCTGCTACAATGCAACACAATCCAATAACATGAGTGCTTGCTACAAAGAATATTCTAACAAATGGCCTTGCAGTCCATTCTGCTGTGCAAATGAATGTGTGGCAAAATGAATGGACCTCACACAAACACACACACATATACACACACACACACACACACACACACACACACACACACTGATACACACATATATATATGTGTGTGTGTGTGTGTGTGTGTGTGTGTGTGTGTGTGTGTGTGTGTGTGTGTGTGTGTGTGTTTTATACACACATATGTATTTATGTGTATATTTATTTATATATATATATATATATATATATATATATATATATATATATATATATATATATATATGAGTTCTGCCCCTGCAAAAGTGCCTATAGAGTGTTACAGCAAATGTAGAGATTTGCTAACTATGTGAATGATTGCAGTTTTGAGACAGCACTTTTTAATGTTGATCATTACTATATTACATAGCAGTCATGAAGCCATTAAATTATCTGTAACCCACTCATAAAAGTGGGTCAGGTTTGTCTGACAGCTCTTTCTGGACATGATCTCATATTGTTGAAGTCCTGGAGATGTTTGCTGTATAAAAATGCTACCAATCATCCTCTCAAGGTTTCTTTACATGATTTTCTCTGTCACTGTTGTTAACACTCGTGCAAATCAGAACTGCTACCTATATGAAAAGTTCTTCTTCTGTTACTCCTTATGTGAAGGTGTTCTAGATGAGAAATGCATTAATGGTTGTTTGAAAGCAGCACTCTTTCACAAAATTACATTATATTTTATTAAATACTCTGGAATTACTGTTGTCCTGATACATGCCAACTTGTTTCCAGGATGTGTATTGACAACTGCAGCATTTGATAACATAAATGGTAGAAAAGATCTCAGGCAATCATTAGAGTCCAGTACCACAGGCTATTTAAACTTGAAATCAGTTGTTATACCTAAGGATCTAATCAATATTGCTGACTGCATTCATCAGTTACAGGTAAGTATAGAAAAGTTAGAATGATAACAATAAAATGAGATGCAACTGTTTACTGTGTGCCTTTGTGAGCGTGTGCGCGTGTGTGCGTGTGTGTGTGTGTGTGTGTGTGTGTGTGTGTGTGTGTGTGTGTGTGTGTGTGTGTGTGTGTGTGTGTGTGTGTGTGTGTGTGTGTGTGTGTGTGTGTGTGTGAGTTGAGATAAATGCATTGTTTTCATCTGTGAACTGAGGATGTTTGACTTGAGATATGTGATATACATATAGTGTTAGTGGTTAGTGGAACAGGAGGCTGTGGGTTCTACTCCTATACCAGGTAAATGAATTACTGACCTTGTAGCACAAGGAGGGGGTGCTACACTCCTGAGTGTATTGTCCTTTGCTTGAGTTGATGGTAGCTCAGGTGGATGAAAAAGATCACATAGCATCTACTAAAAACAGTCTGGGATGTTCTCCCAGTAGTATAAGTACCCCCTCAGGTCTCCCCTGAAAAGAGGCCACAGGTCTGGTGGAACTAATCCAGACAACAAAGGACAGATAAAATTATACTACTTTTTTTCTGGTAACTCACTGAGGATTGCTGTCAGTCAGTAATGCCAATCAGTTCAGTTTCGTAGTTTTTATTGTTCAAAGAATACACGTCCATGCAATGCTTAATTGTACTGTTAACATTTTAAGTGATTTGAACTTGTCTGACACTTATGTGAATGAACTGCTTCCTGTAGTCAAAGGAACATGGTTTAATTTCTTATATCTCCATTTTCCTACTTTGTGACTTTAAGCAAGGCACTTAGACAGTGCTCCCGGGTCACCACCACTGATAAAGGACACTTTGCCCATTGGGTTTAACTGGTTGACAAATACATACTTTTTGTATCCCATTATTTTTGGCTTTGTCCAGAATTCTTAAACAAAGAACTTGAGAGGTATATTGGTCTGTTCCTTATAAATTTCTGACTTCTGTAGAACTGAGGTGGATTACAGTCACTAAATATCAAGCACGTGTACTTCAGATTTTGTATAATTCAGAAAATGTTTGATAATACAAAGCTTTTTATTCTATCAACTTTATAAGTATGAAAGAGAAATATTTTAAAAGCTTTTCCTGATTTTGTTCCTTGCATTCTATGGTTCTAAGATCAGCGAGCTGAGATAAATTTCTGAACCATTATTTATGAATTTTTTCATTCACTTGATCTGAAGAAAATATCTGAGGTGAACAATCATACAACTAGCTGTAACTGATGTGTGTGTGTGTGTGTGTGTGTGTGTGTGTGTGTGTGTGTGTGTGTGTGTGTGTGTGTGTGTGTGTGTGTGTGTGTGTGTGTGTGTGTGTGTGTGCGTGTGTGTATGTGTATTTGTGTGCGCGTGTGTGCATATGTGCGTGTGCGCAGGTGTGCGTGCGTGCGCATATGTGTGTGCGACTGTGCGTGAGAGTGAGTGTGTGTGTGTGTGTGTGTGTGTGTGTGTGTGTGTGTGTGTGTGTGTGTGTGTGTGTGTGTGTCTGTATGTGTACCATAGATTAAAGTATTAGCAATATGGTATATAGAACGAAGTAATAATAACTGAAATAGGGACAAAGGCTAAAGTTGTCACTGAGAATAATTTTTCTATTTGTGCGTCGGGGTGGGAGGGGAGTCCTTGACTTTTTCAACTTACTCTCAAGTCCCTAATGTTTGAAGTGTTGGGTGTGTGGTAAACACAACATATTACAACTGATGTATAATCTTTATGTCTTTTAAATTGTACAAAAGGAAACCTTTATGTTGTAACCAAGTGACTGCTTTGGCAACAGAGACAGAGAGAGAGACACTTGGGTCTCGAAGAACTTAAAATACATAGTTTAAACATGGTATGAGCTTCTTTCCTAGTTGTTAGTAAGTGAGTCACATTTTACCCATTTCTTCCACATTGTGCAAGATAGTACTGTAATATGCATTTTGAAGGTGGAAGGTTTACTACGGTTGTAGTTTAAGTATTTTGCTTTTTGGTGTTGTGGATGGTATGGCATTCCTGATGTTGCAGGCCTGCTCTTACCCATATTGATTGTTTGATGTACACTGGAGTTGCTTGTGTTTTTTTTGGGGGGGTGAGGTTGTTTGTTTTGCCTATCTGGGCCCCTGGAAAGTTGTTTCTCCCAAGAGTTTCTAATGGTTGAAGATCTGGGGATGTATGGCATACCTCTCAACCTCTTAGAGCAAGAAATATGGGCAAAGCCATAAATAATGGGGGACAAAGACCCAAAAATAGGGACAATTTTTAAATATTGCTCTTAAGAGTTTATTACGCAGATAGGATAACAAGTTTTGCATTAGCATGAATTTTTTGAAGGGTATGGAGTCTGAAACTCAACCGTCTGTCATTATTTTCTGACTTAAATTTTCAATGATTTGCAAATGATTTCCCAGAAAACCACAGTTTTATAAAAATTGACCAAAAATATTAGGCAAAAATCTGGACATTCTGAGAAAATCTGTACAGCTGATAGGTATGGTGTGGGGTAAAACAAGGATAAAGTAACATTTTAAACACACTTAGAGCTCCCTCCCTAGTTCTTAGTAAATGTTCCACGTTTTGTTCATTTGTTCCACCTCAAGAGAGGTAGTATAGTGTTCTACATTTTGAAGATGGAAAGTTAACTACGGCTGCAGTTTCTTAAACATTTTGCTTGTTGGTACTACAGATATTATGGTAATGTGAAGCCACACTCTTCTTCTTCTTCTTCTTTCAGCTTTTCCTGGTTAGGGGTTGCCACAGTGGATCACCTGTCTGCTCATGATTGGCAGTGGAGTTTTACAGTGTCGAGCTGCCAGCCCAGCACTCAACCTCCCACAGAAGGCACACACACACACATGCACTCACACCTAGGGCCAATTTAGAGTGTCCAATCCACCTACAGCATGTCTTGGGATGAAACCGGAGCACCTGGAGGAAACCCATGCGACCACAGGGAGGACATGCAGACTCCACACAGAAGGCACCCCAGCCGAGGATCGAACTGGAGAACCTCTTGCTGTGAGGCGGCAATGCTAACCACTGCACAACCGTGGCTGCCCTATGTGAAGCCATACTAAACTGTCAGAAAATGAAGAAGCCTCATCTTAAGAATTTAAGAATGTGTAGTTTTCATGATCTCAGTCATTAAAGCTATAAATTCTGAAATTCTTCTGCTGATATTTGTTCATTCAGAATATTATAACTACATAATTTAAAATCCCACACATCCAAAAAAGTATTCATATCCTGGAATGGGTTACTCTGGCTGGACATTACGTTTTGAGCACTACCCTTACCTCTCAACTGTCAATACTTTGGCAGAATGTCCGTGATTTTGCTTCTTGATGTTTGTCTTGACATTTATAATGTTTTTGATTTTCTGGTAAATCAGTCATGATTACAGTCAATAAGAAATGCCCGTCATTAGAGTTTCATTATTCCTGTTGTTCAAAAAATGTGTATTGATGCAAAACTTGTTGCTCTGTTAACATTTTTTTAATACATTTTTAATATTTAAAAAATATTCCTGATTTTATCCCACCATTATTTTTGGCTTTGTCCACAATTCTAAATTATTTCTGTCGGTGTTATTTCAGCAGACCAGAAACAGAGGAGTGGGTAGTTTGTGTTGCTGCTTATGCTCAGTTTTGTCTTTTATTACTGTTCTTTTCCTTGAAGTGGGCTGGAAAGCCAACGTATTTACTTGTAGTCTTGGTAGCTCAGCAGGTAATGCACTCATCTTTACTCCAGAAGGTTGTGAGTTCTATTCCCACGCCTGGTATTTGAATTAATTGCAGTGGAGCATAACAGGGGTGTGACACTCCTGGGTGTGCCATCCTTCAGATGAGGAGTTAAACCAAGGCCCCATCTGCCTGAGCTTGTGGTAACTTAGGTGTCTGTAAAAGATCCCATGACACCTTTCAGAAAGAGTAATGTCCCCCTAGTTAATATGAATACTACCTTGAGTGTGCCCTGAAAAGAGGTCATTGGTCTAGCGGGACTAACGCAGTCAACAAAACGTATCTAAAAATAAATAATGGTTGCCACAATATCTCTGTTATTTTATTAAATCTGTGTACTCTGACTAATTTAATGCAGCATTAAGTGGTTATGGTAATTGTATCTCAATGGACCTGCCACTATAAAGTGATCTTTGGAGTTTATTTCCCAAAATTCACTTCAGTCCCCCTTTATATGACTCATAGAGTACAAAGGATTAGTCCAGATAAAATCACATTAGCCAGCAGATCAAGGAGACTCTCTCTCTGATACCCTCCATGTGGGAAGAACAAATATGCCTTGAAGTTTCAAGTAGTTTATTCAGTTAAGCAGGTAGATGGACAAGTGTTGTTCTAATACATTACATTCAACAAGTCAGTCATTTAATAAATAAAATTTACAGGCTTGAAAAATAGGACAAAATGATGAAAGCCATGAAAAATGCTGATCTCCTTGCATCTGTAAAGATATTAGCTTGTTTTTTTGATAAATGACCTGTTGAATGTAATGTATTAAGGTCTATATTATGTGATTGAACAGTGAAATGTTTGAACATGTAATAATCATCCCCTAAATGGAGAAACGCCGTAATATTGAATGGCAAAAAAAAACAAACATAAAAACGCCCCCCTGCACCCCACATCCCCCGCTATTTAAATATACCAACTCTGAGATCACACTACAGTGCAGATAATGGAAAGCTTCCATGTCCGCACTGTACAGAGATCTCCATTGTACCGTTCGAAAGTCCGACGGTTCGACATTTAGGGATCGATTATTACATGTTCTAACATTTCACTGTTCGATCACGTAATATAGACCCAGTTATTAGAACAAGAACATTCATCTATCGCCCTACTTAATTGGATAAACTAATTCAAATTTCAACAAGGCATCTTTATTCCTCTCACAGGGAGGGTATCAGAGAGAGTCTCCTAGATCTGCTAGCTAAAGTGATTTTATCTAGACTAATCCTTTCTACTCTGTTTCTTGTTAGTCCTGTCACCCTCTTTGTCACAGCTGAGATATCAGACTTCACTCAAGCCTTCTGGATTACCTCTGTTTTCCTTTATATGAATCATGCTAGACACAAGGAAATCTTTTTTTTTTACTTGCGTGTTCATAGAATGGCAGTAGTGTGAGTCAAAGACACCTTGCACAGCTTCTGTTACCTAATTACTTTTTCACCTTTTTTGCTTGAATTACTCTGATTTATGTTTTTGGTGCAGATCTTAGCTCTTTAATAGCAGTTGTAAATCCCAGGTAAAGTAAACTAGCTGAATTGCATGCTTTAAGGCTTCTAATTTGTAGTATAAGTGCAGACAGACCATCTCCCACATTCTTCCTGGAATGTCAAAATTATCTTTGTAAATGGCTGCTAACTGACCACTCTTTCCTCTACTTCAAAGAATGTTTAAAAGACATTTAAACTACTTTACTATTCACCAGTGTCTGTAGTGGGAAGAGGTGGCAAAATGTATTTGTTTTAAAAATATTTTCCTTACTATTCTGCATAGAAAAATAGGTCTGACTTTCAATTCTTGAAATTTGGGGTAATGTGTTTCTCTTTCTACTGGTGCACAAATGTCTTTGCACATTACATTTTCCCATCTCTGCTGTACTGGTACCTACAACTTTGACTTGTTACACTCTAGCATAACAACACTTCATCCAAACTGTAATCGTTGAACATGACAAATTTGTAGTTTTTCTGTGTTGTGAACTGTGACGCCCATGCCCTGGCCCAGCAATCAAGGAGCCTCAATCATCACCACTAACACCAGTGAGGGGCGTCTCATATAGGAGGAAAGGATAACAAATACACACAGTAAAGTGCAATTTCCCTTAAGAGCACACAGAGATCACAGTCAGTCCAGGGCTGGTCTCTCTCTCGCTCTCCAGGTCCCCAACTCTCCACTGGCACAGCTATAGAGTCCAGATCTCAGCCTAGCAGGCAAGCTAAAACCTCCATCACCCTCTCTGTCCAACCAGTGCTTTGTGTCCCTGCCCAGGTAGCTGACACACACACACACACACACACACACACACACACACACACACACACACACACACACACACACACACACACACACACTTTGAGATCATATACAACCACACAGACACTCCTGGGAAAGGCTGGCACAGGTTCTCCAGCTGTGCCCGTTTTTCCCAGATTATATGGTAGTACCAGCTGTCACCACCCACTAATATTTATCAGCTACTCAAAGGCCCTTAAAAGGGTATCCAATTATTACTGTGCAATATTATTATCCAATTGGTAGTATAGCCCAGGGCTAAAGCTACTGGAGTGACTTTGTACAATTTTACCAAAGGCATGCAAGTACTTTAAAGGGCTTAACTTATCTCTACAAAAAACAGCCACAGTTAAAAGGGTTTAAAAACATTTAATAATAAATAATTAAAAACACAATACAATACTTTTTACTACACAGTGCTAGTCAAGAGTTCAGAGATCACTGAGAAATACATAAAATAATTCAGTAGTACAGTTCTGACATCACAGAAGAACACAGTCTAATATTTCTAGTTTCTGGCTATTTCTAAGAGAAAACACAAGACTTAAGATAAACTTACATATAGAGCAAAGCAGAGTGCTGATGAATGGGATGGTCAAGACAAAAATGCTTAATGCTCTCTGATTCTCTCTGCTTTTAAAATCACATTCCTGGTTCACATTACATCATTCTTCACACTTCCTTCAGTCTCACTGCTACAGGGTAGCTCCCTCCCTGAAGTAACTACCTCACCAGTCCTGGCTGCAAGTATGCAGTCTGTCTGGGTCTGTCTGAGTCTATCTATATATATATATATATATATATATATATATATATATATATATATAGTAGTACCAGCTGCCACCACCCACTAATATTTATCAGCTACTCAAAGGCTCTTAAAAGGGTGCCCAATTATTACTGGGCAATATTATTATCCAATTGGTAGTATAGCCCAAGGCTAAAGCTATTGGAGTGACTTTGTACAATTTTACCAAAGGCATGCAAGTACTCTAAACAGCTTAAATTATCTATACAAAAAACAGCCACAGTTAAAAGGGTTTAAAAATATTTAATAATAATTAAAAACACAAGGCAATACTTTTTACTACACGGTGCTAGTCAAGAGTTCAAAGATCACAGAGAAATAGTTAAAATAATTCAGTAGTACAGTTCTGACATCACAGAAAAACACTTTGTCGAATCTTTCTAGTTTCTAGCTATTTCTAAGAGAAAATATAAGTCTAAAACAAACTTACATAAAGAGCAAAGCAGAGTGCTGATGAGTTGGATGGTCAAGACAAAAATGCTTAATACTCTCCGATTCTTTCTGCTTTTACAATCACATTCCTGGTTCACATTACATCATTCTTCATACTTCCCTGGGTTCCCAGGCTAACAGAAACTACATTTACATTCTTCACCTCCGGGCATAAACCAGAGCAATAAAAGACATTTATGCATGCAAATTCTGGCCATTAAAACAATAGCAAAAATTCCTTCACCTAGACAGGCTAGAGCCATCTTTAAAGATCAAAGACAGTCATAAAAATGCTTGACTTAGCTTCCTTACAGCAGAGTGCACTGTTGTTACATTTTTTCCAGTTCCACATGTAACACTATTTTTACCATTTAAGACAACAAGCCTGTGGCTTACATTGATATTTACAAATGACAGAATTATCTATATAATTCTATCTAGCTATGCTGGCAGCCTTCACCTATCTTCACTAGCCTTCACCTGTCGTCACATGAACATTGCCAGGATTTGTAAGATTATAACATTCATATTTTCTTTCCCCATAGGGAAGTGGTTGTTCATTTTTAACAGTGGATTATGGAAGAGTTATTTCCATTTGTCATGTATTTTATACATTATTGGTATGGTGTTTTTTTTTTCAAATGCCCTACATTCCCAACTAGCTAGCTGTTTCGCCCCAGCAAGTAAAAGAACCTGCAACCTCCATGGATTGCCAATGCCAGTCCTGCTCAGAGTATTCCTTTTTCTCCATACAATGGCATGGCCATCGTAGAGTTATTATAATTAAGTAGCAGAAGTATGGGAGATGCAGCCCTCCCCAGAGTTGCAGGTGCCGGGGGCTTGCCCCTGCAGAAAGCAATATTGAAGAAGACGAGTGATTTTTAACATTTGTTATTCTCCTGTATTTTCATATTGTTTTTCCTAACGCCAAGACTTGAAATTAACAGCCTCAGGGTTTCAGTAGGGAGCCTCCAAATATAATACACTGTACTGCAGACAAGTAGACCAGTTCAAAACACAATACACACACATGCGCACGCACACTCACACACACACATACACATATACACACACACACACACACACACACACACACACGCGTGCGACTGTGTGCACAAGCATACACATGCACACATGAGCTTAGACACACACAGACACACATACACAAGCTCACATATACATGCACATTAACATACAAGTGTAGACGTATGCACATACTCATGCACACACACAGACACACACGCACGCACGCACACACACACACACACACACACACACACACGTACATGAGCATACACATATGAGCTCAGACACATACACGCTCATGTACATATGCACATTACACATGCAAGCACAGACGTGCGCACACACATGCACACATTCACGCACACACACTTCAGATAACCACCATTATACATGGTATATTATTCTTTTATTATTATTTTAGAATTGCTTCAGCCTAACCTGAAAAACGCCTGGGCCTCCAAAGAGGGGCTGTCTTCACCATAAAAAAAAAGATTTACAGTAAATCTAAACCATAGCAATGAGTGAATGCTTGATCTTTTTTCCTTCCTCTACTTTTAAGAATATCACATTGCAATCACCTAGAACACATTCCTTGTTTTTGAAACTGTTTGAATGTGGACTTCATCTTTTGTGGCGGACAGCCAGGTAACCCATTTCCTATAAATAATCAGCACATCTGCTGCCTCATAGTTATTATTTCATTGGACAGGGCCTTTCCAAAATTTGAGAATTGAATCCAGATAATGTAAAACATCTGGGGTGGTAGTTATGTTTCCAGTACTGTTTTCCAAGTCAGCACCAAAATAATTCAACCCTTTGTTTTAGGTTATGCTCTCTAATATGGAGTTGGAAGATACATTTACTTAAACATTTGCAGAACAACAAAGGTGCTTTTCATCTCATCTGTGTTTATTTCACTATCTGCATAACTTCTTTCTTTTATTTCTGGCTTGGTTTTGTGATAAGGGCTTGGCAGATAATATTATTTAAAAATGTCATTGTTGTAACAAATTTTTATTTTTATATAAAGTATGCACTGAACAGCTAGCATTTTTAGCTTCATTGACAACGAGAAACATAATAGCTGAATAGGTTGTATGATGCTTACTAACAAATGCAGGCAGGCTTTCTTAATGACAGAGACGCCACTCAGCTTTTTATTTCACTAATGTAGAGGCATAATATGGGAATGGGAGAAGGAATGCAAAATGTGTACCCTTCATATCCTATATGATATGATGGTCTTTCTCTTCCTATGCATAATCAGCATAAAGTTATGAATGTCAGGTGGCCTACCTATGCATCTCTAGGAGAATAGAACCTCACCTGTACCCTGCAATGTGCCCAGGCCCCAACCAGCATCAAAGACAAAAAACACATCTTTCCTTAAATGTAGATCTCACAGGCATAAATGAACACTAGACAAATCAACAACACACAAAGTTTAACACATGAAAGGCTGGGTCCACCCACTTTGTTAACTTATTGCTTGTTGCTATTTAAGTTAACTTTGTCCTGTTAATACTGCTGATACTGTCTTGTGCATAACTCGCACACCTCGAAAAGCTAGCACTTCATTTGTACTTAGCATCTGTGCTGAGGATATGTTTGATGCATATACTACTTATCTTCAGCAAGGAAATGCTTCTTTTCATCACAGGAGGCTTTTTAAGCCTTGTTACACTTCCCAAATGTATCTGTCAAGTTTTAATACCCTAGAGTTATTTTAAGGTGTATATGTAGGCTTGGGCATGCGTGGTCAAGCATTTACAGGTTGCCTCTGCCTACCAGAAACATAAGTGCTAGACCAGGGGTAAATTTCTGATTCCTCATCCACTGGTCCAAGTTATGTTTGAATTTATTTAGGGAAGAACTCTGCTTCACATGGATGGGAAAGCCTTTTTCCAGATAAGGGGTAGTCATTGAGAAACATACCTGTCCCTCCAACATATCCTATTTATGTTGTCGACAAGGTTTAGGTCCCTAGATCTGGTAATCCTGATGCTATTTGTTTTGTGGATGTGCAACAGGTCAATCAGAATGGGATCAGAGGTTACTTTGCAAGCCAGGCAAAGATCATCTCTTAGTAGTCCGTAGCAGACTTGAGTACAGGGACAGGGCTTTGAGGTACTCCATGTAGGAAAAGTTGTTTCACCAGTTATTATTCTGTGTCAGGCCTCCTTTGAGGATATTTATGTCTTTGGAGGATTCTATGTCTGTACCTAGTTTTCAATCGTCTGCAAACCTGGTCAACCAGAGGCCACTGATATTGGTCTTGACGTTAGAGAAGTAAATGCCAAAAAGAGGTAGCCCCAGCACTGAACCTTGAGGAACTCCACTAGTGATTGTCTTGTTTGTGAAGGTAGATTCCCCTATCCTAATTTCTTGGGTCCTATCAGTGAGCCAGCTGGCTATTCAGCTGGTGACATAGGGGTTTATATGTAACTTCATGACATTGTCTACAATGCCTGAGTTGGGAATTGTGTCATATGCTTTGACCAGGCCATGGTTATCAGTATGTACCGTTTTGCCATTGACCATTGCTTTGGTAACCTTCTCAAAGAAGTTCACCAGGTTGAGTAGGCAAGCATAAAACCAAACTGGGTTGGATCCAGTGTCTGAGGCTTTTCTATGAAATTGTTTATCATTTCCATGATAATTATTTCCATAATTTTTCATGAGTAGTTATTCAAGTCTGTCTATGGCCTACTCTTGTGCAGACAGAAGACATTTGCAGTCCTCCATTTGTTTGGCATGAAAGCTAAAGCCTCTCTGGAGGCTATGATTAAATAGTGATTCTAGAGGTCCAGACAGGTTGTGGTTCATGCTATCAAGGAGATATATTGGGATATTATCAGAGCCTACCAGTGAAGTGTTTATGGTCTTGGAGACTGCAGAGGATTGTTTCCTAGGGATAGCTGGGGGTAGTTATGGTTGAGGGTATTTCCTGAAGACAGGGGGTTAAACTGGAACTACATTTGTCACCCAGTAGATTTTGCTATATATTCCAGGTCAGTGTAGATGGTTACATTTACAATTAGTTTGGCACATTGTTGTGTATTGCCTTTGAGGTTGCAAACATAGCTGAAGAATAACATTTCATTTTTTATCCTCCACTGTATACATGCCAAGCCAGGAGTCTCCATATAACTCAACCCTTCCATTCCTAGTATAGTTTTAGTAAAGCTGTTTCATAAGCTAGCAGTCTAATTTCCTTTTGATTTTATGTCTGTCAAAACTTGGCACAGTAGTCCAAGTGCAGCTTTACTGATGCTCTGTGCAATGAGAAAACATCTTCTCTGTCTCTGGAATCCATTCCTCTGCTATGTACCTCAGTATCCTGTAGGCCTTTGCCTCAGTCATTTTCTCTGTTTTCCATTATTTGGACTGCAGTCCTTAGATCCTTTCCTTCTTTATGTCCGTGACAAACACCCTTCTCAGCACGAATGCTTTTTTCTAGATTCTCACTATCAAACTGCATAAACTTGTATTGTTTTTCTCTAACTCCCTCTTCTATTTATTTGATTAAGTTTCAAGCTGCAAACAAGACTCATTCGAGGCTGGCCTCTCTGTCTGTGATCACCGGAGAAAACTTGGTGCCACTACAGAAAAGTCAGTTCTTAGTCTCCAAATGCTTTATAATATCAGACACAAATACGTGGTACCAATAGCCAAATGCACTCCACGTGTCTGATCTAAGAAAGGTCGCTAACTAGCTTCTGAAAGCTACTTCAACAAGAAGAAAGTCAGATAATCCACTTAGCTTTCCTAAAGCACTCTGTCATAGGATCATAGGATCATAGGAGGTTACTAGGCTAATGGCCCTAGCGCCCTTACAAGCCTAGCCAAGTACAATCCCTGTTCCCAAGAATATCAAGATATTACGCAAAACTAAGTCAGCAACTACTGCTCCTGCCCAAGAGTGGCACAGATGAAAGTCCTGAGGTGAATTTGCAGTTTCCCATCCAATCATCCAAATTACACTTAAATAGGGTCAAAGAGGGGCTCTGCTTCACCTGAATTGGAAGTTTGTTCCAGAGGAGAGGTTACCTCTGTGAGACATATCTCTCTCCCCAGCAAGTCCTGTTGATGTCCCATACTAGGTTGAGTTCCGTAGATCGACTGCATCTTATACTATTTGATTTGTGAATGTGCAGCATTTCCATTAGAGCAGGATCTGAGATTGCTTTATATGCAAGGAAGAGGTCACATTAGAGTAGTCTGTAAGACACAGTGACTGTGACAGTGATTTCAGTCTGTCAACGTATGACATATGCTGAATTTTCTTTTTAAGAAACCTCTGAGGGCTTTCCAGTTGCTGCAGGTGCCTGGTAAGGTACATACCAAAGGTAGCACTGTACTCTATTATTGTCCTGATAAGTGAGGAGTACAGGGAGTTATAACCTCTGTTGTTCTGGATGCAGTGCCCTTACTTATGAGGTGGGTGATGCAGAAAGCCTTTCTTACCACTGTGGAGATGTAGTGATCAAAGAAAAGGTTGCTGTCTGCCTGTGTGCCCAAATCTCTCACCACTGATTGCATGCTTAAGGTGTTGTTTTTAATGTAGTAATCTGCAGGGATGTCACAGTTGCTGAAGGGGATGACAATGCATTTTTTTGCATTAAGTTTTAGCCCATGACTTTGGCACCAGTCATTTGTCTGCATAAGTCCCTCGTAAGGTACTGACATTGTTTGGTGACTCAATAACCACACCCAGTTTGCAATCATCAGCAAACTTTGTCAGCCATAGGCCTTTTGTCTTAGTCTGTACATTCAAGAAGTAGATTCCAAACAATAGGGGCCCCAGCACAGATCCCTGTGGAACTCCACTGGTTACGGGGTCTGCTGGTGGAGGTACAGTCACCTATTTTGACTGTGCGCATCCTATCAGTGAAACAGTTTGCAATCCACCTGACAATATATGGGATGATCTTCAGCTGGGTGAGCTTATCAATGATGCCTGAGTAAGGAATAGTGTCAAAGGCCTTGGCCAGGTCCTCGTAGGCTGTATGCATGGATTTGCCTTCATCCAGGGCTTTGGTGACTGTCTCAAAGAAGTCCGCCAAGTTCAAGAGGCAAGATCTCCCTTTAATGAAGCCAAACTGGGTTGGGTCCAGCATTTGGAGGTCTCCTATAGTTTTGTTGATAAGCTCCATGATTATTCTTTCCATAGCCTTGCAAATTAGGCTGGCCAGGCTTATGGGTCTATAGTTCTCAGGGTCTGTGGAGGTACTTCTTTTATGTAACGGGATGACGGTTGCTGTTTTCATTCAGCAGGTACAAAACCAGTGCTTAGACTCTGGTTAAAAACAGTACCCAGCGGTGCAGCTAGTTCCTGTTTTAATCCATTTAGAACACAGCCCGGGATATTATCAGTTCCCATGGAGGCTGTGTTTTTGGCTTTGGAGAGAGCATTTAAAACTTGCTCCTTGGAGATACTAGGTGTGAAGGGGAGGTGGTAGGGATGCTTTGGGGGATATATGGTGAGGACAGGTGGGAGAAGTTTTCACTGAATAGCAGATTGGCTATTTCTGCAGGTTTAGTATATATGGTGCCATTAACAACCAGTTCTGCGCAGGTTTCTGATCTATCTAAAGAAGGCCTTATGGCTATCCTTGGTGAAGGAGGCTAATTTGGATTCATAGCTATCTTTAGAAAGCCTTACAACGTGTCTTATTTTTTGTTTAAGCCGAGGAAGAATGCTTCCAATTCAGAGACCATTTCTTCCTGCTCTTAGAAAGCAATTTCTTTCTCTTATTATATAACCTGTTAATGGTGGATGTCCCCCAGACAGGTTGCTGTTTCTTGAGAATCTTGTTTTGATCTTATCAGGTATTGCCGAGTCAATACATTTGTATAGATGCTTATACAAGGCATTAGTGTAAATACCAGTATAGGTGTCCATGCCATCAGTGAGAGCAGGGGATATGAAACTATTAATGCCATCACATATTATGTTGTAATTGGCTTTGGAGAAGTTTTTTTAGTCTAGTTGCTGCTAAAGGGGGGGAGGGTTCAGATGTTATTTTTACTTCTATTGAGAGTGATTTATAATCAGACCTCCCTAGGGAGGGCTGCATACATGGGGTGGTACAACGATCACCCATATTAGTTAGCACCAGATCCAGAACTTGTGGGGCTATCAACTAACTGGTCCAGGACACTGGAGATGATGAAGTCAAGTGTGTTATTACACATATAATTTACCCAATCTATGGATGGGAAGTTAAAGTCACCTAAAACCAGGGTGTTTGCTTGTATCTTGAGCGATTCAAGTTCATAGGTTCATAGGCTGGTACTAGGCTATCAGCCCTAGGGCCTTTACAAGTCTAGCCATAACAATTCCCTGGATATTTCTTTCCACAATATTTACTTCCCTGGACCCCTGTCTAGCAGGGCAACTGATGTGATCCCCGGGGTGAATTTCCTATCTCCCATCCAATTATCAAGGTTCCTTTTGAAGAGGGCCAAGGAGGTGCTCTGCTTGACAAGAATAGGTAGTCTATTCCAGAGTATGGGGAGTCTCTGGGTCAGGAACCTATCCCTCCAGCATGTTTTGTTCATTGTAATGACAAGGGTTAGATCCCTGGAGCGTGTGGCTCTGAGGGATTGGGATTTCTTTAAGTGGAGCATATCCAATAGCTCAGGGTTTGATATGGCCTTGTATGTTAAGCAGAGATCGCTTCTGAGTAGACGATATGCCATAAAATATAGCTGGAGTTTTTTTTAGACGGTCAGCATAGGGCATCTGCTTTAGGCCTGTGACTCTTTTAATGAGGTATTTCTGCGGCCTTTCCAGCTGCTGCAGATGCCTTGTGAGGAAGTAGATCCAAGTATGCAGTGTGGGTATCCTGGTTCATGAAGGGATCCTATTACTGGCAAAAACTTGGAGAGGGGTCTTACCTACAGTCAGTTGGACCTGGATTAGTTCAAGGGATTTGTTTTATTTAACCAATCTAGAGGTGTATTTATCTTTGATGAATATTAATGCACTTCCTTTAGTTCTACTTTCAGTTTGTGGTCTGAATGTGTGGAAGGCATTATAACCTGGTATGGTTGGGGTGCTTTCCTAGCCTTAAACCAAGTCTCTGTGACTGCACAGATGTCAGCATCTTCTAAGGTAAGGGCTGCTTCCAGTGTGTGCAGTTTTAGGTTTAGACTTCTAGCGTTTAGCAGCATAACTTTGAGGTTGCTTTTTGAAGATATTTTTACGCTGGAAGTTTGTTGTTGTGACATTGACTATAAAAGACACTACGGGGGAGGCAAGAGCCTTAGCCAGTAACTGAAATCCCAGAGGTGACAGATAAAGACCATCTCTGGCAAAGCAGTCTGGTCTCTCTACCATGTCATCCCGGGCTGGCAGATACTGGATGCCCTTAGAATGACATCAGAAACTAAGCCAATTGTTGAAGTCAGTCATTTCTTATTTATATTGTGGTATCACCTTAGGTGAAGGCAGTATGCTGCTCAAGGCTAGGGACATACCTGCCTGAGACACATATTTACCTCTTATCCTATATCCTTGCATACCCCCACACACCAATACTCATCAGCAACCTTCCCCAACCATCTCCCCAATAAACACCACAGCTTCTCAGAAATCTCCTCCCAGCTTTTCCCCTATACCCTCCTATATTATTCAAGCCACAGACTGGCCTCCTCACCTCCTATGAAACTACACTTGACACCATTACCTATTAATAAAAAACACTTCCCGTGGTACTCATTCCTCATTACCTATCTTCTCAAATGTGGAGACATACATCCTAACCCAGGCCCATCCTCTAATCCAAACCACAAGAGTAACCACAAAGACTTAAACATAATTACACTGAACCTTAGAAGTACATGTAATAAAATAGCCTCACTGCATGCCTGGATTGATCAAAATAAACCTGGCATACTAGCCCTTACAGAAACATGGCTACACCCCAATGTAAAAGATTATGAATAATATCGCCAAACTGTGCAATAACCAGAAAAGATAGATCTAAAAGGGGAGGATAGCTCTTCTATACCCCTCTACGTTCAACATCACACCCTACACCAGTAATATACCCATCTTTTCTAATGCTGAGGTACTAATCTCTTTTTTGAACCTCAACACATCAAAAAGGATTTTCATAATAGTAATATATATCCCACCAGGTCACAATATATCAGTGTTGGAAAATATTTTATCCTAGACATCCCAAACAATAAACCTTAAAACAATAATCTTGGGAGATGTAAACATAGATTGGCAAACTATACCTCACCAAGAATGATACCTCAGTATAAAGAAAAAAATTATCAATTTCAACAATTGGCTAAGCTTCTGGTGTCATTCAAAGGGGATCCAGTGTCTGTCAGCCTGGGACAACATGCTCGACAAGCCCTGTTACTTTACAAGAGACGGCTTGCACCTGTCACCCGTAGGCTTTCGAATACTGGCCAAGGCTCTTGCTGCCCCCATAGTGCCTTTTTTAGGCAAGGCTCAAAAGTCAAACCCACCACTGTAAACAGCACAATTAACAAAAAACTGAGGGTTATGCTACTCAACGTCAGGAGTTTAAATCTCAAAATGCATGTGCTCGAAGCATTCCTCAGTATGGAGAACATCGACATCTGTGCAGTAACTGAAACCTGGTTCAAGACTCCAGAGAGCACCCCAGCACTACCGGGCTACAACTCATACCACACATTTTGGCCACAGAACACGGACCGAAACACAAAAGGAGGGGCTGTATCCATATTCTAGTAACCCAAAATCACACAAAACCACAAAACCTTGTTCTCTGTAGTAGAAATGTTCCAATAATCCACATCCCAGTTTCTTAAAAAAATTACAAATTTTAATGAAAAACAATAAAAGACAGTAAAAGCAACCAAATTTCCGTTCAGTAGTAGTAATTAAATTCCTTCAATAATCCTTCAATTTCAAACAAAATTACAAAATTTAATGAAATGAAATAAGAAAGACAAAAAAAACCAGATTGAGCTTTCATCTCCTCCACGGAGACTTCATCAGAATCTACATTTTTCCACTCACCCTTAGTTTAAATAATGCAAGAAAGAGTTAAAATTAGTATTCATTTATGGCCAGCCTATAGGATTTCAAATCTAATTAACTAATTAAACAATTGGAACCATTATTTAAACTGAGGGTGAGTGGAAAAATGTAGATTCTGATGAAGTCTCCGTGGAGGAGATGAAAGCGCTCAATCTGGTTGCTTTTTACTGTCTTTTATTGTTTTTTCATTAAAATTTGTAATTTTTGCTGAACTGCGGTGGATTATTGAAGGAATTACATTTCTACTACGGAGGAAAGCCTTTACTGATACTGGACTGTGCACTGTATCCATATTCATCAAGGATACCTACACCTCCAGGTTAGTGGCGCAGCATGATACCTCTGAGATCATCCATGTGCAACTAACATCGGGCAAATCTGCAATGCAAACTGTGGCCTGCTACAGATCACCCTCCATGATCCAGGACCACCACTCCACCTTTCTGGAGACACTGGAAAACATGAAGGTCCTACCAAACACCCTGATATTGGGCGATTTCAATTACCCTACCATTGACTGGGAAAACTACTCGAGTACAAATTCCCAGGCCCAGCGCTTCCTGGAATTCATCAACTCAAACGCCCTGGATCAGTTGGTAAACTCCCCTACCAGAGGTGAAAACATGTTGGACCTGGTCATCACCAACATGGGCGACAGGTGTTCCACACCAGAGGTCAACCCGTCACTGGTTAGATCAGACCATAAATTAATCACTTTGAATGTCCACACCCCAACACCACTCTCAACTAAGGAAACCACAGTAAAAAACTTTTCTAAAGCAAACTTCACCTTACTTAAGACAGAGGTGGTAAGTTTCACAGCCCTCATGCTAAAGGATAACGCTGCCCAAGATGCAGAAACCTTTACAAATGTACTCTATGAGCACCTACAAGGATGCATGGATTGTGCTATCCCTAGCAAAACCAAGACTCACTCCTCTAAGAGAAGGAAACCAGTTTGATGGACCCCTACAATAAACAGGCTATACAATAGAAGGAGGAAACTAGTTCAGAAAAAAAGCAAATCCCAAGAAGGAAAGACATCCCTGATCAGTATCAGTAAGAAACTGAGGTCCCTCATGAAATCATCCAAGGCTAACTTCGGAAGAAAAATAGCAAAGGATTCAAAAGATAACCACAAAGCCTTCTTTAGCTATGTTAAGAATCTAAGTGACAACTCGCAGATATGCACTAAACTAGTGCAAAATAGCATAAAATATACTGAACCTACTGATACTGCCAACATCCTGGCAGATAGATTCAGTGCAAACTTCACCCCCCTCTCACCTCCAAAAGGGCCCACAACAATATCGGAAAAGTGTAGTGTCCCAAAAATCACAGACGCACAGGTGAAAACAGCCCTTTCAAAAGCCAAAAACACAGCATCAATGGGACCAGATGGTGTCCCAGGCTGCGTCTTGCACGAACTAGAGAACGAACTAACCCCCCCACCTAAACACGCTGCTCAACCTCAGCCTCTCCACAGGCTATGTGCCCATAGAATGGTGCACAGCAACGGTTATTCCTCTCCACAAAGGAGGGGCCACAACTTACACTGGTAACTATCGCCCCATAAGCCTGACTAGCCTGGTCTGCAAGGCTATGGAGCGCATCATCATGGAACTCATTAACAAAGACATTGGGAACCTCCAAACACTTGACCCGACCCAGTTCGGCTTTGTTAAGGGCAGATCATGCCTGCTAAACCTGGTTGACTTCTTCGAGACAGTCACCAAGGCGATAGACAAGGGAAAGGTGGTTCACACAGCCTACCTTGACCTCGCCAAGGCTTTTAACACCATTCCCCACTCGGGTATTACAGAAAAACTCCCCAGCCTGAACATAAACCCCTACATCACGAGATGGGTTACCAACTGGCTTACAGACAGAACTCACACGGTAAGAATAGCAGGCTCCAGGTCCGACTCTAAACCAGTCACAAGTGGTGTCCCACAAGGCTCGGTCCTGGGACCCCTACTGTTCGGCATATACTTCTCAGAAGTACAGGCAAACACAGCAGGACTATGGCTATCCAAGTTTGCCGATGACTGCAAACTGTGAGCCATAATTGACTCTCCAGCTGACATGGATATCCTCCAAAAGGGCCTTATTGAGATGGACAACTGGTGTTAAAGTCATGGCCTCAAGCTAAATGCCAAAAAATGCATAGTCGTCCTGTTTGGGAAAAACAAAACACCCATGAATTACCACATAGCTGGCAAATCCCTTAATACAGAAGAGGTAATAAGAGATCTGGGCACCCAGGTAGATAGTAATCTCTCCTTTGACAATCATATTTCCAAAGTAGTTAGGAAATCCTTCTATGTGGCCCATCTAATTACTAAAGGGTTAGCATCTAGAAATAAAGAAGTTACATTGGACCCATCATAGAGTACAATGCCCCATTTGGGATGTACCTCACAAGACACTTCCAACAGCTGAAAAGACCACAAAAGTACCTCACCAAGAGGATTACTGGTCTCAAACATATGTCCTTTGCAGCCCGACTGAAAAAACTCCGGCTGTACTCAGTGGCATATCGCTTATACAGAGGTGATCTCTGCCTGACTTACAAAGCCGTGTCCAACTCAGAATTGATGGACATGCTCCACCTAAAGAAATCCAAGTCACTGCGAGCCACATGCTCTAGTGAGCTAAACCTCGCCACAACAATAAATAGAACATGCTGGAGGGATAGATTCCTGTCCCAGAGACTCCCCATGCTTTGGAACAAAATTCCAAATTACATCAGGCAGAGCCCCTCATTAACACTCTTCAAGAGAAACCTTGACAAGTGGATGGGTAACAGAAAATACATCCCTGGGATCACCTCATTGGCTCTGCTTCACAGAGGATCAGTTAATTAATCAATGGGGTGGCGAAAGCCGACACACTCTGGCTAGGCTTGTAAATGTCCTCGGGCAGATAGCCTAGTACCTACCTATGAACCTATGAACCTATAGCTTCCAATTCTCCCATAAATAGTATAATTCCGTATGGCTTTTCTCAGCTTATCAATACTCCAACAAGATACAGCAACGATCTTACCCGTCAATCCACCCTAGACTGGATCTGGTATCCCACCCCGCTAATTACTTCTCTTCCAGTACACTGTCTAGCTCCCTGAGTGATCATCTGCCAGCTTATTCCCTTACAACAAACTTCCAACAACTAAGAGTGTGTACTGTAAAATCAGTTAGGAACTCAACTAATTTTTGTCAGCATAAACTCAACAATCTCCTACATGAAATAGACTGGACACCCTTTAAACAACTACCCGTTAATGATGCTGTATTATACTTTAATAACACCTTCCTTTACATATTTAATACCCTAGCCCCCCCATTCATATGAAAAGAATCAAAAAGAACTCAGCACCATGGCTCTCTAAGGAATGTAAACACCTGATGAAGCAAAGCGACCTAGCCTGGATGACCTGGAAACTAAACAAAAATGAACAAAATCATGTCAATTTCAAAACACTACGTAACAAAGTGACAAAACTAATCAACAGAGATAAGAAGTCATACTGTTCCCAGCTTCAACTCCAGCATAAAATCAACCCCAATAAATATTGGCATTCCATATCTACTCTACATAACTCTGGAACAAACAGAGAGTACACCCTATCACCTGATACCCCTCCATCACAAATAGCCAAAAACTTTAACAAGCACTTCATAAAATCAATATCATACCTATTAACTAACACCTCTAATGCTGGACCCCTCACCCTTCAACCTATTCAGACACCAACCCTAGACCATCAGCTACTTCTAACCTTGTCATTAATAACCCCCCTACTCAACAAAATGTCATAGGAACAGCCCGTATCCACTGACACCATTAAGAAACTGCTACAAAAACTAAATCCCTGCTCCACCTCAGCTGATAATCATCCACCACACTACCTCAAACTGGCTGCCAACTCAATCACGTACCCAATCAGTATCCTTATAAATAGGTTTCTATCCAAATCAGAAGTCCCTATCATATGGAAAGAATCTCACATCACCCCCATCCATGAAGGAGGCAACTCTTTTGAGCCATCCATTTTCCATCCTATATCCATCTTGTCACCCATATCCAATATTCATCAGCCGGTAATGCAGTACCTATTGCAAAACAATCTTTTAACCAAAACCCAACATGGCTTCTGACCTAGCCACAGCACAGCTACAGCTCTATTATCCTTTACAGACACCCTGAACAAGGCCAGAGATGCAGGATGCTATACTGCCTCAGTATTCCTTAATCTCTCCAAGGTCTTTGACACAGTGTCTCACCCCTTACTATTGAACACACTGTCTAACTTAGGCTTCTCCAATAACACAGTAAAATGGTTTCAGAGCTACCTCAAAGATCTTAAGCAGTGAAACTGGCCAATGAACTCTGGCCCTTTCTGCATAAACCTACTGGAGTCCCTCAAGGCTCCATCCTCAGACCCCTACTCTTCAACATTTTCACAAACAACCTTCACACTGCCTCTCACCCCAGAACCCTCATTCAATACACTGATGATTCCACCATAATCTGTACTGCTCAATCACTACCAGAACTACTTTCAGAAACTCAACAGTCCTTTACTGCTGTAGAATCCTGTCTAAGAAATGCTCAACTCTTTCTTAATCCAAAGAAGACTAAACTAGTTCTCTTTCACCCCAAAAACACCGCCCCTGTCACTGATCATTTCAACATCCTTGCATCTGAGAACACTGTCACAGAAACAGTGCAGGAAACCAAACTTCTAGGAGTTATCATTGACAATAAACTTTCATTCAACCCCCACATACAGCAAAATGTAAATAAAACGTATCAAAAACTGGGACTCTTATATAGAAACAAACATTTCTTTACTGCAGTAACCAAAACCACCCTTGCAATAACATTTTTACCTCCCTCCCTTCTTTTCAGTGCTCCTATCCTAACTAACTTACAACTTCTACCCTAAGCAAGATGGAACAGTGCTACAACAAAGTTGCAAAGTTTGCCACAAACTCTAAATATCACACACACCATTGTAAACCGCTACTAGAACTACACTGGCTTGAACTCCCCAACCAACTTACCTTTATTCATACAGACATGTTGCGCAGCCTTATTTTCAAGCCTACTGCCTGCCCTGCACTAACCAATCTAGTCACACCTTACACACCAAATTGATCCCAATGATCAGAAGACAAAAGTCTCTTGGCTATCTCAAAATCCACAAGAAAACCAGGTCACTCTCTGTATTCATACTCTGTCTCTACACTATGGAATTCACTACCTCTAGCTACCAGGTGTATGCCTGGTCTAACCCATTTACAAGCCTCTTTAAAAACCATCTCAGAAATACATGGCTGTGCTCCTGCATAAAGCCTGCCTAATGCTCAGGTCTTCCTCTTCTTCCACACTAGCCTTATCCTCCTGTTCTGTGAAATTTCACTCC
Organism: Protopterus annectens; assembly: GCF_019279795.1. Classification (NCBI taxonomy): domain Eukaryota; kingdom Metazoa; phylum Chordata; order Ceratodontiformes; family Protopteridae; genus Protopterus; species Protopterus annectens. The sequence goes on along the minus strand of NC_056743.1, from coordinate 1,747,777,314 downwards.
CTTAGTCTGCATGATCCTATGGCTCTCCTAACTCCTTCTCTGTTTCTATAGCATATCCTTAAGCTACTGCTCAGACTATAATGCCTCTGTTCTTCTTAACTCTCTCACTATCCTTTCTGCATCATAGGTTCATAGGTAGGTACTAGGCTATCTGCCCGTAGGCATTTATAAGCCTAGCCAGAATGTGTTGGCTTTCACTACCCCCTTAGATTAGATCCCTGTGCCTCTGTCCAGCAGATCCATTGAAGTGATCCCCGGGGTAAACTTTCTGTTTCCCATCCACTCGTCAAGGTTTCTTTTGAAGAGTATTAGCGAGGAGCTCTGCCTAATGTAGATTGGGATCTTGTTGCAAAGCATGAGAAGTCTCTGAGACAGGAATCTATCCCTCCAGCATGTCCTATTTATTGTTGTGGTGAGGTTTAGATCCCTAGAGCATGTGGCTCGAGGGGATAAGGTTTTCTTTAGGTGGAGCATGTCCATCAATTCTGGGTTGGACATGGCCTTGTATGTCAGGCAGAGATCACCTCTGAGTAGGCGGTATGCAACCGAGTAAAGCTGGAGTTTCTTCAGTCGAGCTGCATAGGGCATCTGTTTGAGGCCAGTGATCCTCTTGGTGAGGTACTTCTGTGGTCTTTCCAGCTGTTGCAGGTGTCTTGTAAGGTACATCCCAAATAGGGCATTGTACTCTATGATGGGTCTGATGAGTGATGAGTAGAAGGGCACAATGACCTCTTTTTATCTGGATGCGAACCTTTTTGTGATTAGGTGGGCCACGTAGAAGGATTTTCTAACCACTTTGGCAATGTGATTATCAAAGGTGAGATTGCTATCTACTTGGGTCCCCAGATCCCTTACTTACGTCTTCCATATTTAGGGGACTACCACCTATGTGGTAGTTTGTGGGGACTTTGTGGCTATTATTTTTCTAACTGAAACTAACATCCTATTTTTTCATGTACTATAACAGTCACTGTCATACAATGCACTACCTACATGCTATTTTGGACCCAATCTACCCATAGTCTATGTATATGGTGATAGTGACTATAATTGTCTATAATGTTTTAACTCTATAGAATTGTCTAGATGTGTAGCATATATTGTAATACCTTGTAGCATAGTTTATGTTCTTTCAACTTATTTTTGTATAGTATTTCTCATGTCATTTTTATTGTATTGGATTATACTTTATTTGTATTTATACTGTATGCCGAGCATTTCTCCCTGGGCCTCTGCTGAAAATGGGTTCTGTAGACCCAGTCAGACCACACCCAGTAAACAAATGTCAAATAAATAAATGAATAAATAAATATTCAGCGAGCACAGTCATGTCTCTCTTTATATAGTCCAGTGAGGTATGTCTCCAGTCATTCACACCAACATGAACTATGGCAGAGTCATAACGGTACTTATTGTTGAGAGACTTGAGTGTGTCTGTCATCTGGTGGATCCTAGCACCTGACAGACAGCTGACTGTTACCCTCTCCTTGTCCAGCCTGATGAGTGAGACATCTGTGTGTCTCAGTATAGAGTCACCTAGGACCAAAAATGTGGTTTAGATGTGCTTTGCCTTAGGGGTTTGTTTGGCAACACACTTGTACTACTTGTACTTGTGGTTTTATGGGTACTGAGTGCTGTAGGTACTGTATCAGGTGATATAGCATGTTTGTATTTCTGTGGTCTCTGGTGTTTAGGTAAATTTCTGGCGAGTACCTCCAAGTATGATGGTTTATATTTCGAGAGCATGATTTGTGCAGGAGGTGTAGTATGTGGGCTTACAACCTGTTCAGTGTCACTGTTCTGTGAACAAGAGAGCAAGGATTCCAAATTCTTAGTGTATATGCATCTCTCACAAATTGAGCTTGAGTGGTTTAGGAGTAGTGGGCTGTCAGTGTACATGAGGCAATTGCTATGCTGCCTCAGGATACCTATGTCAATCTGGCTGGCAGGAGAAATGGAGGAGAACTGACCATCCATAATACTAGGTGTAAATCTGCTTACTTTAATGACCAAGGATGTGGTTTAATTGGGGGTTTAATGCTGAGTCTATACTATTGGGGATCTCAAGGGTACAAGAATATTAGGGATTAGGAGATTTCAGTTAAAGTGGCAAATGCTGTAGAAAGCCCAGCTGAGGTGCTGTCCGAGCAGCTAAGTGCAATTTAAGGGGCTCTTCAGTTGGAGCATAGGCAGCTTCTAAGAGAAAATGAATCTACCTTAGCTTTTGCATTTATGACCACTAATGGTTACCTCCACTGAGTGATGCTGCCCAAAGGTGCGCTACATGCAAACAGATGCAGCTGAAGATAGTAGAGCAGTGGCTGGTCACCAAACTCTGTAGAGCTGTGTTAAAACAGGGGCAAGTTGTGAGAACCCTTTTTTAAAACAAGTAATTTTCAAACAGACTGGCCAATGGGAATGCTCAATACTGAGCCTTATTCCAACCCCAACTCAGATGGGTCCTTTGCTACACTCTTCTGCCACAACGGTGCAGGGGGTGCTCTTAATGTAAGATGGCTGGTTTTAGTGTTAAAATAATGCAAATCTGAAACTAGCTTATGCTATGAAACACACAAGGACTAGAAAATACAAAGTGCTGGAAAAACAGTGTCAAACAGAAAACAGTTGAAACAGTGAAACAACAAAACAATTAAAACGGCTAAGAAATAGTTATAAGTTCTCCCAGTAATCTTTCCCCTAGCACTTCTGCTCCCCTGCCCTCCTCCAACCCCCTGCTCCCCCACACCCCATCTTAATTGAAGTTGAGATTATGCTTCTTAAACCCAGAACCAACACAGAAGGTAAACTAAACAATAAACCTCCAAAACTGAGTCAACAGAAAGCAAACACTCCAGGTCAGGCAAACAGATATGTAAATCAATTTATCTAGCACTTTCATCTGCTTATATCCAGTGACTTCATCAGAATAAAACATGTACAAAACAAGACAGAGATTTAGACTCCCTCCCCAAATCACATGATGCAAACCAGCCAATCCATTGCACAATGTTAAAAAAAAATACACCCCAATAAACCTGACACAAGTGTGTTACAATTTGTTACTTAAAGTCAAGTAAGTACCAATAAATAAGTCTTGAAAAACAAATAATAGAAAAATGTAAATTCTGTTGTTACATCTATATGGTTCGAAATAAATACAATTGCAGTTTTATTACACTAGCCAAAGAGATCAATTTATTCAGTCCCGGATAAGTACAGCCATTAAGCCTGATTTGCCAAATTAACTCCCTTAGCTCAAGGAGTTCAGACCAAGGGCCCCACACAGATTTTCCTCCATCATATCGAGCCCATATAAAAGAAAACTATGTGTGGAATTTTTATAAACATGCTTATACAGAGCGTTCTTCATATTTATATGCCTAATATTGTACATGTTCATAAATACGCTCTTTAAATTTCCTCTCCATTTTCCCAACATAAAAAATAAACATAGCTGACATTTTACTACATATATCAACCCCACAGAATTACATGTACAGCAAAGGGGGGGTTGTAAGAAGTTTAGCTATGGTTAAACTTGCCCCCTCCAAAACAAACTTACATTTGTGGCAAGAGTCACATTTAAATGTGCCCTGCTTCTCAAACTGTAAGGATATTCTTTTTTTTTAATTTTATTACCTTTGGGGTTTTACATGTAGCTTAAAAACACATAAGCAAACTGTTAGCTGAATACTCCATGCAAATATTTTCACCATAACACGGTACCTCCTTACAAATCATTCCTTTCCTCACCCACTGTTTTCCTGTCATATTCTCCTAAAGCAGGTGGATGACTCCGGAAATGCAGAGGGCTCCCTCAAGTCTGACTGCTCCACCCCTGCTGCCTATTTATTTGTTTATTTTTATTAACTTGCATTTGTTTACATGTGTAGCACATTAATCCACATGGATGTTTTTCAGCCCAAGAGCACTGTCTAATTAAGTGATTTGCTGAAAGATTCACAATATGCAAATGGAAACTTAGAGATTCAAACCCTGGGTTCTTCCTAGATGGAGGAGCCCAACTGTCCCTCGTGTTTTTTACATGTATCATTGAGAACATGACAGCAGTGCTTAATGAAGGGCTGGAACTGCATACTGCTAATCTAGACTTCAACAAGGCATTCCAAGTTATCCCACATAACGGAATAATTGAAAACTTAGCATGAAAAGTTAATTCATATGTAATTCAAACAATACAATTCTGGGTAAGAAAACGATAACAACAATTCAAGTTGGGGGTTACCTCTCAATCCTGAGAGGAGTTGCCAGTGGTGTCCCACAAGGCAGTACACTAAGACCATGTCTCCATGGACTATTCCTTTAAAATATAATAGAGGAAACTGGAATATTGATAACCTAATAAGCTGATAACTGCAAATGAGAAACATAACTACCTCAATAAAAGATAAGAAGTTTTTCAAAATGGAGTGCAAAAAACATACATCTCATACAGTAGTAATGAACTCACCTTTAATGTTATTAAATGTAATATCATGATATTTGGTAAAATGGTTGTAAATTATAATTACATAACAATTGATCAAATCATAAAATGTCCCACCATTATTAAAGATCTGGGAAGAGCAGGCAACAAATTTAAATTTCACCAGCAAGTATCTATCAAACTCAGAAATGCATGTTCTATATCATATTTAATTCTAAAGAGTATGTCCGGCCTCTCTTCAGGGAGATCACTGTACCACATTATAACTCACTGACTTAACCTATCCCACGGAACGCAGTACTTCACTTTTGTAGCGTTCAAACTAGCTAGATGACATAACTTAAAAAGGAGCAATGACTCCATACTAGAAAAATCTTAGGGAGAAAAAACTTGAACTGCTCGACCTATTCATTTTCAATTTTCATTATATAATGTTCCTTATAGGTTACTTTGACAAGACCGCTGCTTGGTTCATAAGGTAATCTCTGATCTGGGCTTGTTTAAAAGTATATGTCTGGCATACACTATTTAGGGAGATCACATCACATTGGGTAACCTATTACCAAAATAACAATAATACAGAAAAAGTGACAAATACAATCATTACCCCCCCAACAAAAAAAAAAAAAAAAAATAAAAACCTAAAAAAAAAAAAATGGGTTAAAAAATAAAAAGGTTTCCCCAAAGTAATCTTTCCTTTAATTTCCCCCCGGGCCCCTTTGTTTTTGTAAAAAACTTTTTCTTAAAAAAACCTTAAAAAAAAAAAGTTTGGAAAAGGGAAATTTTTTTTTTTTTTTTTTTTTTTTTTTTTTTTTTTTTTTTTTTTTTTTTTTTGTTTTTTTTTTTTTTTTTTTTTTTTTTTTTTTTTTTTTTTTTTTTTTTTTTTTTTTTTTCTTTTTTTTTTTTTTTTTTTTTAAAGGGCTTAAAAACCCCGGGCCCCAAAAGGAAAACCCCAAATTCCCTGGTTTTTTAACAAAGAAACATCCAGGTTAAAAAACGGATAAAAACCAATTTAGACCTTTAAACGGCTTAATTTTATTCCCAAAAAAAACGGAAAAAAGAAAAATTTAGATCCCAAATTTCCTTTGAATTAAAACCCAAAAACCAATTCCGGGTTAAAAAAAAAACCCCCCAAAAATTTAAATTCCCTAATTGGGAAGGATTTGAAAATTTAAAAGGGTGTACCAAAAATGCTTAAAAAAAGGGAAAAAATTCCCTTTTAAAAAATTTAAAATAGGGAAATAAAAAAATTGTTTTAAACCTAAAATGATTTTTTAAATGGAAATAACTTAACCTTTTTTAAAAATTTTTAAAAAGGATTTCAAAACATACCCCCTCATAAGTATAAAAAAAAACTATTTTAATTTTTTTTAAAATGTTAATACAGAATTTTTAAAATTTTTGTAAATTATAATTCATAAAATTGTCTTTAAAATTTTTCTCCTTTTAAAAAAAAAATTAAACAACAAAAAATTTTAAATTTAACCAGAATTATTTTAAAAAACCCAAAAGGTTTTTATAAATTTAATTTAAAAATTGAAAACCTTCTTGGGAAATCCCCAATTAAAAATTAACCCTGCTTCCTTAAAAACCAAATTTTATTCAATTTTTACCGGGTTTAAACTTAGTTTAAAAACAAAAACAAAAAGGAACAATACCCCATACAAAAATTTTAATAAAACCCCTTAAAACATTTTTTTCCCCAGGGCCTTTCCCCAAAAACATGGTTAAAAAACAAGCTGCTGCTTCTGGAAATTTTTTTTTTAAATTTTTTTTAAATTTTTGGGGTTTACTTTTCCCCTTTTTGGGTTTAACCTTTCCCAAAATAAAAATTCCGGGAAAAAGGAAAATGCAAATTACAAATTTTCCCCAAAGGTTTCAAAACCCCAAATGTTAAGAGTTAAATTTTACCGGGGTTCCATTAAACGGGGGTATTTTGGGCCCAGGGGCTGCTTTTCTGAACAGGGGTTTTTTTACCCAAGTCTTAAAGGGTCCAAAGCAAGGGGGTGCCTATTTTTGGCCCGGGAAACAAAAAAAAAGGGGCCCAAAGTTTAAACACCCAAACCCAAAAAGCCAGGGAAAGGGTGAAAAAAAACCAACACATGCCCCCAAAGGGGAAAAGGGCTAAAATTAAAAATTTGGAAAAAGGGGTTAAATTTTTAAATTTAAAGATTTTTAAAACCGTAAATGGGTTGCTGGGCTTAAAGAAAAAGTAAAAAATTGAATTTAGGGGAAAGCTTTTAAAACTAAAAGGAAAATTAACCAGAAAGGTTTTTTTATTTTAGGGACCTAGGAGGCTTCAGGTTCCCCCCCCAAACAAATAAATTTTTTTTTTAAAAATAAAGAAAAACCCGGGGAAAAATATTTTTTAAACCCCCTAAAACCAAATATATTAAAAAGAAATGAAAAATGGGCCATTTAAAATTTTAAAGAAATTTTATTTAAAAAGGGGAAAAGGGGGCCAATTTCCCATAGCGGGTACATTTTAACCAATGGGAATTTTCCCGAAAAGCAGGGGTTTAAGGGGGTTGAAAATAGTCCTTTTGGGGTTGGGCAGGGGTTTAAATTAAATTTAATCAATTTGGGGAAAAATTTAAAATTTACCAAAAAATTTGGAGGTTTAAAAGGGAGGGTTTTGGGAAAAAGTTTTAAAAACCGGGAAAAAAAAACCACCAACGGGTTTAAAGAAGGGCTTACCCAAAATTTGTTTCACAGAAATAAAATTTTTTCTAAAACCAGGTTTTAAAAAAAAAAAAAGGGCCCGGTTCAAACCCAAACCCCCCTTTATAAAAACCTGTAAAAGGTCCCCAAACCCATTAACCCAATGGAACCCCTTTAAAAGGGAAATGCAAAGGGGGCCCCCTTTTTAGGAATTTTAAAAACCCGGGCATAAAATGCATTTTTAAATTTAAATTAAAAGGAACAAGATTAATTGGGGGGAAAAGGGAAATTTTCCCCCCATAGGCCGGGAAATAAAAAAGGTTAAACGATTGGGGAACCCCTGAGCCAAAATTTTTCAATATAATGCCCCCTTTTGACCAGGGTTTTGGGGTTTGGGGTTTTTTGGGAAATTTTTGGCCGGTTGGTTAACATAAGGAACTCAAAAAAACCGGGTTTGGGGAAAAAATAGGGGGCTGGGCGGGGGACCCTTGGGTTTTGGGGGATAACCATCCCAAAAATTTTTTCCAAAAAAATGGTAGAGGTCCGTCAACCCCCATGGGAAAAATAAAAAACAAAAAGGCCCAAATGAACCTTACCAACCCCAAATTTCCCCCAAGCCCCCTTAATTTAATAACTTTTAAAGGAGGGGGTTAAAAATTTTAAAAACAGTTTGATATTATGGAGATGTGTTTTCCAAAATAACCTTTAAACAGTGGGGGTGTCCTTTGGCGACCCCGGGCAAGGGCGGGCCGCCCCCGGGAAGGCCCCAAAGAAAACCCCCCAAACGGTAAAGGAAATTAAAAAACAACAAAAATCCCCAAGTGAACATAAAAAATAAAATCTGTTTTTTTTTTAAATTGAAAGTGTTTAAGTATTCCCCTTGTTTCCTTTCCCGGCCTTTTAAGTGGGAAACTAAAGAAAAAATTTTCAAAATAAAAACCCCTCCCGGGGGTAAAAAAATTTTCCAAAGCGGGCACAGGTTGAAAAAATTTTTTTTTCAAAATGAGGAAACAAGTTGAAAATATTCCCTTGGAAATATGAAAATGAAAAAATCCCCCTTTAAATTGAAAAATTAAGGTAAAAAGAAAAAAAGCCAAAAGTCCCATCCTGAAAAATTTTAAAATAAAAGGAAAGGGGAGAGAGGTGGAAAGGGGTAAAATAAATCCACCCTACAGTTTTTAAAAACCCCTGTAAATATATTGCCCCAAGACAAAAGGAAATGCTGGAACCAAAACCAAACCCAGCAAACCCTTTTTCCGGGGGGGCCCCCTGCATTTTGGAAGGTACCCCAAAATTTTTGGAAATGTTGTCTCAGTCTGAAAAATGCAGTGGAGGTTTCGAAACCCAAACATCCCCCTTTGTCTACAAAATAAAAAAAATGAAGCGGGATAAAAAATGAAAAACCCAATATAATGGAATGAAACAAAAAATGATTTTAAAGTTGAAAAATTAAAAGGCCCAATCCCCAAGTTGGGGAAAAGGTATAAAAATGGGGGAAACCCAAGTTAAACGATTGTAAACTGATTTTGGGGAAATGACGGGAGGGGGGGTTTGTTTGAAAGGGGGGGTTTAATAAAATTTCCCCACCCAAAATAACCCAAAATATAACCCATTCCCGGGGAAAAGGGGGGGTATTGGTTGCCAATCCACAATTAAACCCCCGGGGACATTTGCCCCCGGGGTTGGGGCAAAGGCCAATGCCTTTGGGATAAAGGGCCCGGAAAACCCCCCCAAACCCCCCCTGATGGTTTTTTGTTGAAAAATTTCCCCCCTGCTGTTTTGGGAAATGTGTATTCCTTTCCAAATTTTAAATGCATGTGTTTGCAACGCAAGGTTGGGGGAATACGGGGTGGGTTAAGGGAATATAATCCATGCTTTTAAAAAATTTAAAGGTTTTAAGTCACAAAAACTTTTCATGGAAAAAAATTGCAAAACATGGAAAGGGAAGGCGGGTTAAAAAGGGCCCACCTTAAAAAACTAAAAAAAAACCGGGCACAAAATTTCGTTCCCCCCCTGGTGGTGTCCAAAACCTGCGGGAAAAAAGGCTGCAGGATGGGGCCCCCCTTTAAAAAATTTCCCGGGGAAAAACCCAAACTCCCCCCGGGGTGGACTGTGGGGTAATTCAAAACCTTTTCTCCCCCAAAGCCACCTTAAAAAGGAAAGGTGGAAAAAGGCATGCCCGCCCCCGGTTAAAACCCCCAAAAAGGGTTCCGGGGCAGTAAGGGAACAGGGGAAATCCCATGGGGGATTAAAACCAAAACTTGTTAAAAAGGGGGGGGCTCTTTGGGTTGGTACCCCAAAACCCCCTGGAATTGTTCCCCCAAACCTGCAATTATGCGTTTGGTTTGTTTGTCTGTTAAAAAAACCCAACCTCCCTTTTAAAAGCTTACCGGATATTCAACCTGAAATAAATTATGAAAAAAAAAAGGGGCATCGTCCCCCCAAAAATTTAGCCCAAAATGGGCTGATTGAACATTTTATGGAATAACCTTTTAAAATTAAAATTTGGGTTTTTTAAAAATATTATTTTTCCCTAACCCCCTTCCCTTCCGGGGGAAAAAAGGTTTTAAATGTCAACCAAATTTAAACATACATTTGCCCTTTTGGGGCTATAAAAAAATGGGAGCTTTTCCCCCTTTCCTACACCCCCCTTCCGGGCCAAAATTCCCGCTTGTTTTTTTTACTTTTCTTACCCTTTTTGACCCTTTCCCGGGTTTAAATTTTTTTTAAGGGGAAAAAAAGCTGGGGGAAAAAAGGAAGGTAAAGCCCCCCGCTTAAGTGGGCGGGGGCGGGTTTGGGGCCCCCAACCCCCCATGCGGCAGTGACCTGGAAAACCGGGCCCCAACCCGGACCCTTTTGGGGGCCCTTGTCCTTTTTGGGGGGAATTGCGGGGGTCCTGTCTAAAGTTCAAAGGAAAAAAATCCCCTGGGGTCCCCCCCGGGGCCGGGGGAAAGGGGGATCTGCTGCCCCTTCCCATTTGGGGCCAGGGGGCCAAAAAGGGGCATTTTTCCCCCTAAAAAAAACCCCCGTTGGGAATGAAGGAAAGGGAATTAGGGGGGGGAAAAAAGCCATTTTCCTTTGGGGGGGTAAAAAACTTGGATTTCCAAATAGTAATTGTGAACCCCCAGGAAACACCCCCTGTGGTTTTTTTGTTTTGTTTTTTAATAAATTCCCCATGCACCTTAAACCAAAACCCCATCTCCCCAAAAAAAAAAAAAGGGCATTTGCCCAAAAAATTACCCCCAAAACCCTTTTAACAGGAACCATCCCCCAAGGTTAAAAAATTTTATTTTTGGAAAAACCCCCGGGGGGAACAAATTACAAAAATTTACAACAAATGCAACGTTCGAAAAGAAACAGGGGTTCCTCATTTTGTAATTGTTTTAGGGTCAAAATTTTTGTGTTTTCACCATTTCCCTGTTTTTTTCCCAAAGAAAAAGGGTGTGCAGAGAAAAGCCCCAAAATTGGGGCGGGGGGTGGACAACCAAAAATTCGAAAATTGGGGGTCGCAAAACCAAAATTTAAATGTTAAAAGTGCCTTAGAAACTTTAAATTGACGGGGCCCCCGCCCCCATTTTAAAAGCAAAATAAAAAGGGGGTAACCCCAGGCCTTGGAAACAGGAGCCCAAAAAGATTACCATTTCCCAGGGCCAAAAGTTGTGAAAAATAAATATTCATGTAAAAGTAAATGAAGAAAGGGGAATTTTTAATGGGTGTAAAAAAAACTGAATTTAAATTCCTACAAAACAGGGGAACCTAAAGTTTGGGGCCTGCTGGGGAAGCATATAAAATTTCCCAAATAGATTAAAGGGCCCACACCATCCAACCAATGCATCCCCTTAAAAACCCTTTTACGGGAAAAAACATTCCAAAGGGTTAAAAAAATTGGAAAAAGGAAAACCAGGGCACATTAAAAATAAGAAAAAAAAAGCGGGCATTAAAAAAGAAACTTGTTTGTGGGAAAATTTTGGGAAGGGGATAGCAAACAAAATTTTTGAAACCTTTTTTTGAAAAAAAGCCCAAAACTTGCCAAAAAAGGTGTGTTGGTATTGCCCAAAATTGGGGCGGGAAATGGGAAATGAATTTTGGAAATGAATTTCTAAAACCCCCTTTTGGAAATTAAGAGAAAATAAAACCCTTTACACCCCCACACCCCCATTGTTAAAAACATAAAAAAAAAGGTTTCCCTCCCCTTAAAACCCTAAAAGGGGTTTACCCTTCTCAAAAATTTTAAAATAAAATTGTTCTGCCCCCCACAGTAAACTGCAATCCAGACAAAGGGGTGCCCATGAATTAAAAATTCCTGGGCCTAAAAATTTGGGGTTTCCGGGGCCTCCAGGGCATATCAAATCCCCTAAAAAGTAAGGCCCCCCTCCCAGCCACACTGAAATCTTTAACACCCTAGAGAAAGCAAGAACCAAGGGGAAGACAGGAAAAAGGAAAGAAAAGAACCACACAGAAAACCCCTGCGGGCAAACAATGGGCAAAGCCCCTTTAAAACCCTTACAACAAAGGGGAAGCAAAGGAAAAAAAGACCAAACCAACAAAAACGGGTTGTGACAAAACACGGGAAAGAAAAGGGAAACTAAAAGTTAAATTTTCCCCCTCCAATGGAAATTGGGATCCAATTTAATAAAAAATTGTAAAAAAGGGGGGGGCCCTCCCAACATCTAAAAGGGCTGTACTACATTTTTAAAATTTTTGAAACCCAAGGGGTGCACATTCCAATGTTTTTGAGGGAGGGGAGGCCAGACAAAAGAGGACAAGAGAGAGAGAGAGGGGAACAGAAAGCCCAAATTTAAGGAAAAAACCCTTTTTAAACAAAGGCTATGAAATGCAATAATAGAGGAAAAAAAAAAAAATTAAAACCATAATGAAAATAATACATAAAGGAAATGTGGAATCCATAGGAAAAGGGGTTGTAAATTTTGTAAAAAAATTGAAAGGGGCAACATACAGAATATAGTAATGTAATACATTTTTTTGGAAGACTATTGACTAAAAGGTTTGATTGTATTGATGCCTGCAAAAGGGGTTTCCCCCTTTGTATTTAAAATTTTGGGGTTTAAAAAACAAATATGGATATATGTCTAAATATATATGTATTATGTAACATATTATTTATATATATATATATAATATAATTTTATATATATATATTATAATAATAGAGAGAGAGAGAGGAATACAAAACGAGTAAAAGGAAATTGTACAATTTATTTGCAAAAAAGGTTGTTTGGTAAAACAAACATAAAAGTGAACACCAGGTAAACGGGAAAATCCCATTTTCAAACACCTGTAACCCCCGTATAATTGGGTGCCCCCCACTCATGTTGGGGGTAACATAAATAAATTTTGTAAAATAGGGGAAAATTTTAATATTTAAATTAAATCCCCCTTGGAATACCTAATTATTTAAATTTTAGAGGAAGAGGTGGTTATAAACTAAGGAGGCCATGGAAAGGATTAAACATGCCGGTACAAAGGAGGGGGAAACCCCAGTGAAACCAGTCCCAACCCACTTCCAATCCCCAAAAACCCCAAAACCAAGAAGTGACTGCCCACCACGATTTTAAAATAACCCCCACATAATTTTAAAAAAACCCCCAGATGCACATATGGAGGCTCACACCCATGACAGATGTCCAACAGGTATTAGGCCACCGCTCACCATCCACAACCTACCTGGTTCGCTGTGTGTCGCCTGAGCCACTGCAATTTAGTGCACATGTAGGCACGTGGTTCAGGACTACAGACAGGATTAATACCTAACAAACTACACAGTGTTTACGTGGAGACTTCATGTACATGTCACATACCCCTGCTGCATGTCACTCAGATAGGTAATATGCCATATGTCACTCCTGTGTAACTGTGTGACGCAGCAGGTACCACTGCCACCACATGTGTCACAATTGCTGCTAGCAGAACAGTACTGCCGTGGTGACATGTGGGCATGAAATACGGTTGTATAGTATTGTATTACAATGTCATGTATTGTGTTAATAGGCTGGTATGGTGAGGTGCTCCACAGTGGAACTGTTTGTGTTTCGCCCAGTGTGGCGGGGTACATACCCTGTGTCCAGGCAGTGCAACATAAAGCACCTCATATGTGTGTTTACTCGTCGCGGTATGTAGCATGCAAATCAGGGATACCAGCAGGTCTCATTCATGTCGGGTATTCTGCTCACCTGTGGGTGCCCTCACCTGGATAACTGTGAGGACCTGAGGTTAGGGGTCAGCAGGGATAACCATGCCTAATACAGGGGAGGATGGGTGACACTGCACTGACCCCTGTCCTACACAATGTCGCCTAGCCGTGGTGGTAGGTGAAAATATGTGTAGTGTACTACCCATGGGCATAGAGGATGGTTCCTTGACCAGGTCGCTAATTAGGTCAGGTAGGCCTCCCTGGTCATCTGCGGCATCACGTTTATCGGCCCACCTAACATTGCCCGCAGTGGCTGTGCGACGGGAAATTGACCCTACCAGTGCTGCTCAGACATACCTCCTTCGAGACTGATGCTCTGTCTCGTGAGTAGCTTACATCAAGTGTACACCAGTATATTATTGGGGTTTCGCCGGACAGGATGCTGTCCCTCAGGACAGTGTCCTGACATATATGCGGAATGTGGCGGAGCCATGCGGTCTTGGATGTTCAGAAAGCAAATTGTGTAGGGGTTTATTGTGTGATGTCTCTGACACTGGCCCAGTGTCGTAAGTGATACCATATCATGTTACAAAGTGTAACGCCTGTATCTGTAATGTTGTGCACTGTAGCCATCTGTGCTGGTGGTGGAGGTGGATATGTATATTCCAGGGCAAGCAGGGTGTTGTCGTTCATAGTAGTCACAATGCACGCCATACAGTACCTAGACACAAACACATTGTGAGGAGGAGGTGCACTCACCTGAATTGGTGTTCTGATCTGCTGGTGTCCAGTAGTAGTCGACGAGCCTGGCAGGTACTGGGGTGGGCAACAGTTGCTGGCTCGAGCACCGGATACCTGGCTACCCATATGCGGTATCCACCAATAGACAGACAGCTGCCACATATGTGTGACAGTGGTATCATGACAGTCAAGTAGCATGTGTATTATGCGGTGCCAAGGTCTGCCAACATAGATTGGTTGATACCATGTTATCTTTGTCTCAGGTACATGGCCCACCAGACATGCAACCTAATTCGGCTGAGGATGAGGAGATACACCAGAGCCTGCGCGGACTATGTAACACTTTTCCCCAAGACCAGCCAGAATCAGCAGGTGAGGGCTGCACCGTGGTAAGTGGACCTTGTCCCGCGGTAAATGTGATATAGGCATGCATATTGTGACATATGAGCAGGTACTACATCACTGCAGTGATTTGATTAGACATGTCCGCCAGCGCGGCGTCAGATATCCATGCAGCAACAGGTCGCCACAGGTGGTGGGCATACACATCCCACTCACCAGACTGAGGACTGCTCCTGAGTGCAGTGGCTCCAGTCCACCCGCAACAACAATACAGCAGACATGCCATGATGGAGGCCGAGCCGCGACAGCAAAGGCGGGACACTGAACGGCAGGTAATATGTCACATGTGTAGTTGACTGTTGTGTACACTGGTAGTTAATGGCGTGTGGTGTCCTTTGTTTGTAGCTGCAACTATAGTATATAATGCAAGTGATATCCGCAATATTAGCCGCAGACCTGAAAGGCCGACCGTGGCACCCTTGACCTGTATCATACCGCAATATTGGCACAGCCAGCCCACTAACATTAGTTTCCTCCTGGTTCGCAGGACCAGATTTTACCTCTGCATTTCTGCGCCTATCCATAAGCAGGAGGCCTATTACTTACCTCTGCTGGCAGGCGATCTTGGCACACTTAGTGCCCCTTTGTATGCATGTAGGCGTGTCTGGTGTCTGTGCGTCAATACCACGCGATACTGAGTACTGTTCACCAGGTGAAACTGTGTGCACGCGCAGGCGTGCGGCGTATGTGCGTGCATGCGTACGTGTGCACCTGAGCAGTGTGCACCTGTGCATGCGCATGTGTGCATGTGTGCATGTGTGCATGTGGTGCATGTGTGACCTGTGCATGTGTGCATGTGTGCGCTGTGTGTGCATGTGCGCATGTGTGTGTGCTGTGTGCAATCTTTGCATGTGTGCATGTGTGCATGTGTGCATGTGTGCATGTGTGCACCTGTGCATGTGTGCATGTGTGCATGTGCATGTGTGCACCTGCATGTGTGCATGTGCGCATGTGTGCATGTGTGCATGTGTGTGCACCTGGTGCATGCGTGCATGCATGTGCATGTGTGCATGTGTGCATGTGTGCACCTGCATGTGTGCATGTGTGCACCCAGCATGTGTGTACGTGTGCATGTGCATGTGTGCCTGTGCATGCATGTGTGCACATGCATGCATGCGGTGCATGCGCATCGCTGGCAGTGTGCAGACATTGTAAACTGTGTTTCCTGCTTCCTTCCCACAGGTTCTGTTGCTGCTCTGGTGCTATATCTAGCAGGGAACCTGAGTCAGGTGCGCCGGGTACTGCCACTGATGATTACTGGTGTGAAAGTGGCACAGGATCGTGCCAGGGTCCCCATTGGTCAGCCAATTGACAGTACACAGCTATCGCATACCCATCCATGCAGCACAGTTACGTCAATACCCCTTGTCACCACTGTCCCTTAGGTGATGGACAGCATACGGGCATTGACCAGGTAATGTGGTACCCGGCGGCACATGCTTCCCCACACAGCAGCCATGCGGCATGGCCTGTGACATGGTACCACACGGTGACAGATGTCCAGGGTTCTCGTAGAGTATCCATGGGCGCATTCGCCCCTGGCAGACGCGTCTACAGTGAGGACTTACAACCAGCTACAAAACCTGACTGTCATGCAGGTACAGTCACGCATGTGGAACGGCATACCAGACAGGGTCTGAGGGAGCTGACAGCATGTCGCATTGCCGGGCGACCGACACGGGTATGCGGATATTGCGGCCGCCATCCGGTGATTTTGCCACCGACGTCGACAGACGCTGTGGGGACATATTACACCGCCACAACTGCTGGTCCATGAGCCAGGGTGATGGTGGGCGGTTGGCGCTGCCGACGCGGTCAGTATGCCAGCAACAGCAGCAGCTGGCAGTCGGCGGACGACAACAGGCCGCTGCCGCCTTCAAGAGGCTGAAGCAGCGGCTCCCCAGCAATGCTGGGTCTGTGCTGTCATCGACCGCCTCAGGAGCTTTCACCACGCACGGCTCTGGCCGAAATGACAGGGGCCTCTGGTACCAGCCTAGCCGCCACCGCGTTTCTGGATGACAGTACCAGTCTGCTGGTAACAGATACGGGTCCGAGACCCCGCAGCACAGGTACCGCGGTCCGCGGCCAGAGACACTGATCTCGTATGACCTGGCAGGTGGCTGAAGTTCCGTGGCTGTCCACAAACACCAGTATATGGCAGCCATGAGGTGGAACTGTGCATCCATACACACATGCAAAATAACAACAATTTAGGGCTATCGCATACACGCATTAACAATTGCATCAACACTGCCCTACCTTCTACTGCTGTCCCTCACCAACACACATACACATACATGTCAATTGGTGGTATGGGTGGTTGACCCAGGTGCATAAATAGTTCACACCCTCAGCATATGATGAACTGTGCCACTTCCTGTGTCTGTAACAACTGTGTGCGGTACAGGTTAACATGTTACTGATGACACAGGGTGACTACATAGATGTGTAGTAATAGTATCATGTTTTGAATGGTACTGTGTATTGATTTTGATCAGGTATATCACAGCATGCCTGATGGTATTTGTGTGATTGCTGCGTCCTGTTGTCTACACTCCATGCAGGTACCATAGTGTATCATCTGCACATGTTGGCATACTTTAGTGGTAATGATAAGCAACAGCAGCCTACATACATAGGTAGCACAGGGATTGGGTAATGAATGTAGTACTACACAATGATGGACATGTAAATTGCATGGTATACACACACTAGACTCTGCAATGCAGATGTGTGAGGAAGTTGATATGCAGCAGAACTACACAACTGGTACAGGACACACAGGTGCACATTAGCACTGCATGCACACACCTCATACCATGCTAGACAGCCTCCCAACACACATAACTTAACTGTCACGGAGGGAGAGTCCCCATGCTGTCAGGGGATACTGTAGGCAGGCCAGGAGCATAAGACCTACTGGCAGTATGGCACCACTGAGAGAAGGATCGGTGTCTGTTATTTGACATGTGTATTACCACTGCAGGTATGGGCACATTGCTGGTTTTATATCCAGTTATTGTACATCCTGACAGTACATGCAATGTTCTGATACACTTGTGTGCACTGAGACCTTTGGACCTGGCACATCTCAAGGACCAGTGTTTTTCCATGTACATGTGCATAGAGCACCTGCATTATGTGCAGTGTTACCTTATGGAACTGGTACAGCTTTGTTTGTTGTACAATGGGACTACATGGAGCACTGTTCACTGTACCTTTGTTTTGCATGCATGTTTGCTTGCAATTACCCTTGGAATACCGATCACACCTGCAATGCATAGTTATAGAAATTCTGTGGACTCCTAGTGCCATCTGTGTAGCCTACTGTATGTGTATGGCCATGTCCCACTTTGAGGTTGCCACTGTTTTGACCTGTTCACATGTACACATTGACTGTGACACAGTGCATATATGACCTGCCTGGATATGTGTCCACGTGGAGCAGTCATATATAAGCTATTGCTAAGTAGAAGTCATCACAGGCACTACTGCCTTCACACATCCATCTCCTGTTTGAACTATCTGCTTTGCTGTGGGACAGCCTGCACCTGTCACCCTGGCCCTGCTATCGGATATTGGCAAAGCCTCTTGCTACCCCATAGTGCTTCTATAAGTAGGGGCAGGGACTCACATGACAAACCCACCTTCATAGGTATCACAAGGGATAAGACTACTAGAGCAATGCTACTAGCAACGCCAGATGTCTAAACCTCCAGATGCATGCACCCAAAACACTCCTTTGCAGGGGAAACATCCGATAGCGTGTGCAGTAACAGATGCCTGGTTCAGGGGCTACCGGGAGCAGCACACCAGCACTACCGGGCGTAACCCGCTTGATTCCACTTTGCTTACAGTCACCAAGGCCATTGCCCGAGGGGAAGGTGGTTCACACAGCCTACCTGGACCTTGCAAACGCCTTCGCTTAACAATACCCCACTTTGTGCATTCCCAGGGCAAGCTCACCAGCTTGAATATGAGCCCCTATGTCACTAGGATGGATTGCACAGTGGCTCCAAGAACCAGAACCCACATGGTTAGCATTGCTGGAGCCATGCCAGACCCTTATAACAGTTCCAGGATGTGTCCCAGAAGGCTCAGTCCTGGGACCCTCTGTTAGGTACGCTATATATATTTTCAGAGGCTACAGGCCAACACGGATGAACTGTGGTTGTCCAAATATGCAGATGACACCTGCAAACTGGACACCATAATCGGACTACCCAGCTGACACAACGCATCTTCCAAAGGGCATCATAGCAACAGACAACTTGTGCCAGGGCCATGGCCGCCTCTGCTGGGCACAGTGTGTAGAAGGGGAATGTGCATCCTGTAGTCCCATGGTGTTCACCTAAGTACTTGGGGTGGGACATTTGTCCAGCACACACATATAATCCCCCCTCAGCCAAAAACACACACTTGCCAATTGCAGAGATTCAAACCCCTATCTGACTGTTGCTGGTGACCACGTGAGACAGGGCGATTAGCTGAGCCGCGCTATTTGCATTACTAAGGGGTTTTCTCTTCCCCTGCTATACTTATAGAGTGCTGACATCATCAGTATTTAGAAAAGGGAATGGGCATCCTGTAGTGTCCTATCCTATTATTTGCTAAAAGGGACACTTCCTCACACTAACCCCCGCAGACAGACACACACACACACACTTGTCATTCACAGGAATCAAACCCCTACCTAGTTATGTTATGACACTTGAGAGCGGACTGGCGTGCTTAGCAGAGCTACTATTACAGCATTACTGGGAGTTTTCCTTTCTCCTGCTCTACTTATAGGAGGTGCTGACATCAGCAGTGTTTAGCAAAAGGGAGGGGGCATCCTGTAAATTCTGTTCACCCAGTTTCCAAAGGGACATTTCCCTCACACACCTAACCCCCTCACACAGAAACACACACACTTGCCATTCACCAGGAATCAAACCCCTACCTAGTTATGTTATGACACACTTGAGAGCCGGGCCATTTTAGCAGAAGCTGGCGCTATTGGCATTACTGGGAGTTTTCTTCTCTCCTGCTCTACTTATAAAGGTGCTGACATCAGCAGTGTTTCTAGCAAAGGAGGAGGCATCCTGTAGTCTGGTTCACCCAGTTTCCAAAAGGGACATTTCCTCACACACTAACCCCCCTCCACACAAACACTCTGCCATTCACAGGAATCAAACCTCTACCTAGTTTAAGTGTTATGACACTTGAGAGGCGGACCGCATTAGCAGAAGATGGCCAGCTATTATTCCCATTACTGGGAGTTTTTCCTTCTCCGTGCTATACTTTATAGGGTGCTGACATCAGCAGTGTTTAGGCAAAGAGGGAGGGGGCATCCTGTAGTCTGTTCACCCAGTTTCCAAAAGGGGATTTCTCTCACACACTAACCCCCTCACACAAACACACACACTTGCCATTCACAGGAATCAAACCCTACCTAGTTATGTTACTTGACATACAGACGGACTATTTAGGCAGAGCCGCCATTCGCATTACTGGAGTTTTCCTTTCTCCTGCTCTACTTGTAGGGGTGCTGACATCAGCAGTGTTTAGCAAAGGGGAGGGAGGCATCCTAGTAGTCTGTCTTCACCCAGTTTTTAAAGGGACATTTCCCTCACACACTAACCCCCACACACAAACACTTGCCATTCACAGGAATCAAACTCCTACCT
Source organism: Protopterus annectens (assembly GCF_019279795.1). Lineage (NCBI taxonomy): Eukaryota > Metazoa > Chordata > Ceratodontiformes > Protopteridae > Protopterus > Protopterus annectens. The sequence goes on along the minus strand of NC_056743.1, from coordinate 1,747,757,243 downwards.
ATGGTTATGTTATGACACTTGAGAGCCGGACGATTAGCAGAGCTGCCGCTATTCTGCATTACTGGGAGTTTTTCTTTTTCTCCTGCTCTACTTGCTATAGGGGTGCTGACATCAGCAGTGTTTAGCAAAGGGGAGGGGCATCCTGTACTCTGTTCACCCAGTTTCCAAAAGGGACATCTCCCTCACACACTAACCCCCCTCACACAAACACACACACTTGCCATTCACAGGAATCAAACCCCTACCTAGTTATGTTATGACACTTGTGACGGACGCAATTAGCAGAGCGGCGCTATTCTGCAGACACTAGGAGTTTTCCTTCTCCTGCTCTACTTATAGGCGCTGCTGACATCAGCAGTGTTTAGAAAGGGAATGTGCATCCTGAGTGTCTTTTCCTATTTGCCAAAAGGGACATTTCCCTCACACAAACTTACACACCACGCCAACCTCACACACCACCGCTATCACACACACTGAGCACTTGCAGGATTTGAACTGCTATCTAACTATGTCATGACACTTTTGAGACGGACGCGATTAGCGGAGCGGCGCTATGTCGGATTACTGGGAAGTTTCATTTCTCCTGCTGTACTTCTAGGGTGCTGACATCATCTGTGTTTGGAAAGGGAATGTGCATCCTGTGGGGAAGCAGACACCAAGCACACTATGGCTAGCTGTCATTCCCTAGGGCAAACAGCCTAGTGTTGACCTCTACACCATTATGTTTTAATTGTCAAATGCACATTATTTGTTGCTGATAGACTGTTTGCATATCTTTATTGCCATAGCATTCCCTGTTGGTATGAACAACCTCTGCATCTGTGGAACCTGTTTGCATATGGGAGGGATCCACTATATCATATGTCTCTGTAGTCATTTAACTGTGTGCACTGGGCAGACTGCTGTAATGTGGTTGGTCCCTGGCATAACACATAACAATACCAGATATGTGTGTCCCACTGCTAAACCAAGATTTGGACTAAGTGTGTGAGCATGCCCAGTTCAGCCTTCCCATGGCATGTTGTCAAAGTGTGTGAGCATGCCCAGTGTGATTATTCCATATGTTGGACTCTGCAGACCACCACATTTGTGGATGTGTGTGATCTTCACAAACTAATTGTGTGAGCATGCACAGTTCAGCCTTACCATGGCATGTTGTCAAAGTGTGTGAGCATGCCCAGTGTGAGCATTCCATATGTTGGACTCTGCAGCCCACCACATTTGTGGATGTGTGTGAACTTCACAAACTATCACCCGTTCATGGTTGTGGGTTGTGTGTCATGTTGTGTAGTTACTGTACAACTGCTTTGTGTGTGAACACAACAGGATTATACTGTGCCTGCAGTGTTTTGCATGGGATACTTTGCATGCAGTGCGTCAACATCCTTTCACACTGACCTAACACTGTAGTACTGTGCCCTTAGTGTACTGGCAGTACTTTGACTGTGGTGGACAGTAACCTGGGCTTTACTGCTATCACTGCTTTACATTCTGATCGTGGGCACAACAGCCTGGTTGGGGCCAGTTGTGTCCCCATCTGACCATGTTGCATTCTGTTCAGATATGCACTACTTACACCAGGCTTGCCCAACATTGTTATTGTATCCCACAACATAGATGTACAATACAAACACTAGCGTTGTGCCCTAGTCCATGGCTAGTACAGAGTTGGAAGTGTGTTTGTCCCTTCAACACACATTGTAAGTGGAGTTTGCCATGACCAATGTAATGGTTGGTATACTGTGCCTCTGTCTACCTGTGACATGACAGTGATACCCAGGATAAACCTACCATCTCCCATCCACCCATCAGGATTCCTATTGAGGAAGATTGATAAGTGACTCTATGGGTAGCCTGTGCTGAGGGTTCACTCATGGGTGGGGGTGGCTTCTGTCTTATGGATCACACAGTACAGCCTGTCCTATGTAAGTCAGTGCTGGGGTTCAGGTCTGTCATGTGCATAGCTCACTGCCATTCAGATTGTACTATGTGCAGCATTTTATTGATGCCAGCAACACATGCAGAACATGGCATGTGTAGGCTGATTGATACTCCTGATGAGGTACTGTTGGGGACTTTACAGTTGATGGAGGTGTCTGCTGAGGTACATCCCACAGGGGCTATTGTAGTCGATTGTACCACTGATGGGAGGACTGCAGAGCCACAATTACCTCCCTTATGTAGATCTGACATCCTTCATGATTAGGTGGGTATATGGTATGTTTCTGTAAACACTACAGCACATGTTTGTCCAGTGCAGGATATCTATCACCCTGTGTCCCCAGGTCTCTCATTACATGTTAACTACATAATGGGTTAACACCTATGTGGTAGTGGTGGGCACTTACTGTATATCCACGGGGTTGACTATACATTTCTGCACTTAGCTTGCTGACATAGCTATGGCACCAGTTGTCTGTTTGTATGTGGCCCTTTTGTGGGATGCATGTGTCAGCTGGTGGATCATATGTGGTGAGCGGTTTGTAGTCCTCTGCAAACATGTTAGGACACAGTCCTTCCATGTTTGCCTGTACCTATGGGACATATATACCAGACGAGGGGATACCAGGTCCAAGCCTTGTGGGATGCCAGTTATATCTGGTTTGTAGTCTGACATGGCTGAAGCATGTCTGACCATGTCTATTCTGTCCTTGGTCTGGTTTGCAACCCCTCTACTGACATGTGGGTTTATATTTACACTGGTGAGCCTATCTATACTGAACATGTAGGGTATTATTTAGGCGCCTTTGCAAGGTCCAGATCCACTGTGTGGAGCACATTGCCCTCATCAATGACCTTAATGACTGTTTCAATTGAGTCCAACATGGTTAGGGGCAGGATCTGAACTTGAGGAGGCCACACTGTGTTGGGTCCGTGTCAGTAGGTCCCCGACATCCATATTTCTGTGGTACATGCTGCTCCTTTCCATAGCTGTGCAATCTGGGCTTCTCAGATTCTGGGGTAGTACTGTTCAGTATCCATTCAGGCAACACCTTTGTTGAGAAGGACCACTGTTGTTGTACACTGCTCTTTGGGTACATATTCTGTGGCACGGCTGGCATTGAGCAGTAGTGTGGTGTGGCATTCCATTCATCTTAGACTCCATGTTGCACATCGCCCAGGTCACCATCTCATACCATTGCTGCTGTGTGTTTTGCTTTGGAGATGTTGTCTGTTACCTCAGCATCTGCTATGTCAGGGCCAGCTGTCTGCTGGGATACATATTCTGCATACATGGGGTGTGGGGGTTTGCACTGCACCTGTCGGGATGTATGTTGGCAATATGTGTGTGTGTTTGTGGTGTTTGTGTGATTCAGTCCATATCTGTGAATTCACAAGATGGCTCCTACCATCAGTTGTGTAAGCCTTGGGATTATCCTTCATGTCCTGTACAATTTGTATCTACATAGGTTCATAGGTTCATACTAGGCTATCCACCCTGGGCATTTGTTAGGCTAGCCAGAGTGTGTGTGGCTTTGAGACCCCTTGCTATCTGGATATTATGGCCATGTATTGTTTGTTTAGCTGTGCCTCTGTCTGGACATCACACAGTGAAGACCCCACTGTAACTCTACAATCATCCATCCACTTGGCAAGATTCCTGTTGAACAGTGTCAGTGAGGGGCTCTGCCTAACATGGGGTGGGAGTCTGGTCCAGGGTGTGTGGAGCCTCTGGATTATGTATCTGTCCCACCAGCACATCCTATTTCATTATGTGTTGGGGTTGACATCTCTCACTCTCACAGCTCAATGGATATGTGTTGTCTGGGGTGGAGCAGGTCCATTACTCCTGTGTTGGGCATGGCCTCCTACAACAGGCATGCAATGCCTCTGTGTGGGCAGTCTGCGACTGGAGTCAGCTGGGGTGTCTACAGCCTAGCAGCATATGACATATATGTATGACACTTTATCCTCTTGGTAAGGTACCTTTGCAGTCTTCCTAACTGCTGCAGGTGTCAGGTAAGGTAGATCCCACATGAGGCATTGTACTGGATTATGGGTGTGATTGGGATAAAGTATAGGGGCACAGTGGCCTCTGTTGCCATAGATGTGACTCCTTTCCTAATACAGTGTCACATGTAGACAGTCTTCCTAGCCACATTGGCAATGTGGGTGTCACATAACAGGTTACTGTTCACTTGTGTCCCTTGGTCCCTGGTTACTCCTTCCATACATAATGGTTTACCACCTTTGTGGTATTTTGTGGTACCTTGTCTGGTATTTGGTGGGACATTCATACTGTCCAGTGTCTGCGGGGGGGTGGGGGGGGGGGTTATTGTGTGTGAGAGTGCGGTCTGTAGCATACTACAGACTGCACAGCAGTCTTGCCTACAGTTAGTTGCACGTGGGTGAACTCCACTGCCTTGTGCATTGTCAGTTACCTGGACGTCTGGGTGTCTGTGCTGCCTATGGTTACTCACCTCCTTTTATGTAGTGTTCCAGGTTTTGGGGCCATGACACATGGTACATGGTATAACCTGGTAGTGCTGGTGTGCTGTCAGGAGCCTTGCAGCAGGTTTCTGTCACTGCACAGACATCGATGTTCTCTATTCTGGGGATGGCCTAGGAGCATGCATATTGGGGTGTACACATCTGGCATCGGTCAGCATTTCCTTATGTTTCTTCCCACTTATGTTTTCTCGGGTGGCGGGTCAGTCTTTTCAGCCTTGCCTACAAAAGGCTGTGTGGAGGTGGCCAAGGCCTTATCCACTATTCAGGCCCAGGAGTAGCAGGTGCAGGCCATCCCTGGCAGCTGCATGGCTTGTCAAGCATGACATCCCAACCTGACAGACATTGGATCCCCTTGGACTGACACCAGTAAATGTGCTACTTGCTATGACTGATCATTCCATGTTTCTACTGTGGCATTATTCTTGGTAAGGGTAGGTTGCTGCAAACGGTGAGTGTCATACCAGCCTGGACTACATAATCGGATAGCTCATCTGTGTCTCTTTACATGTAGTCTAGGGCAGTACACCTCGGGTCATTCACACCAGCATGGACTATGACTGCATCATATTTCTGTTTGCTTTGGGTGACCTTCATATTTCTGTTATGTGGCATATTGTGGCGGCCTACAGGCAGCTTACTGTACCCTTTCCTTTGTTCAGTCTGCTGTGGGACAGCAGTGTGTCTGACTATGGAGTCACCTATTACAACTGTATCAGGCATGTTGTTTCTCCTTCTGGCCTGTGACTGTTTGGCACACCAGCTTTGTGTGCTATGTGTTGCATGTGCTATGTTTGGAGGCTGTTTCATTGGGTGTCTGCTTTATTGGCCTCTGTTGGTGTGCTGTGTGTGTGATTTCTGCCTCCGGGATGTATTTCTGTGTTTATGTGGTTGGTTTGCAGTTGTGGTAGGTCTATGTGGGTATGTGTTTGTGGTGTGTGGTTACCTTCTCCTACTGACTTGTTTTGGGTGTACTGAGTTGGGGGAGCTCTGCCTCCGGTTTGGATGGATGGTTGCATCTCTCACATATATTTGTATTTCTTGGGTGGAGTTGGTGGTTGTCTGTGTACTTGGGGCAGGTGTAACATTGGCTCAGGGTTCACAGATTCCACTTGTTGTGCCTGGCCTTACTGGATTGCATGTGTGGACAGATTATATTGCCATACTACTGATCAGTAATTACGCCATTGTTCATGCTTGCTCTATCATGTAGTAGCTTCCTCTTTCTCTTGCATGTTTTGGTTATGGCTGGTGTCCACCATGCCAGATTTAGGCACTGTGTCTTGTTTTAATTTGGGACTGCATAATCCAAGCATTCCTGGCGGTGTTCATGGAGTGGCTGTCTTGCAGGTTCTGAGGCGTGGCCCATATTTTGCACCTGCACGGACCTTTCATGGCTTCCACATCATTTTGGAGGTGTGCACATAATGCTTAGCACATGTTTTCCACTGTGTTTCCGGACAGGGACTGTGGTCAGGATTTGTATATCCAGTGTGATTACTATATGGTCTGGTGTTACCAGTGTGCAATACACTTCTCATCTTGACATCCCTGCACCCATGTTGCTGATTATCACATCCAGTATGCTTGCCCCTCTTGTCGCGTGCTACATTGTTCCTGGGCCTTTTGGTTTGTGGATTTAATGACCTTTTGTCCTACACTGTTGCAGCTGGTATAATGCTCCCAGTCTATGTCTGGGTATTTGCAGTCACCAAATATAATGTGGTTTGGAGGACTTGATATATTCATGTATTCCAGCATGGGCGCAATGCAGTTCCTGGTGTTGGGCCAGTACTCTGTGGCAGGCTATACACTGGTGGGTGGTTTTAGCCACTGTTACTTGAGCATGGCTAGTCCATGCTGCTTTTTCTGGTGGTACCAACATGGGGGTGTGGTTATCCTTGTCATTCTTGATGGTCGCCCTCCTTTTGTAGCTTGTTCCAAGTGTTGAGGATGTACAGCACAGTATGAGGTGTAACCTGGTGGTGTTAGGGTGCTGTTGTGAGCCTTGCCTCAGTATTCTGTTACAGCACAGTTATCAACATTCTCCATACTGGGTGGGCTTAGTCTGCATGCATCTTGCTGTTTGACCTTATCCCTTATCTGATTATTATCCCTTCTGGTACCTATGGAGATAGGTTTGTGTTTTATGCCTTCCTATTCAGGGCACACTGTGCATGACAACAGCCTTTGCCAGTATCCATATGGCCTGCACTGATAGGTGCATGCCAGTCCTGGCAGGTGGTGCATCATGTCATGCTCAGCATGTCATCCCAGACTGGCACACAGTTCGCCCCTTTGCCTACCTGCATTAGTTGCCTAATTTTTGCATTTCATTATGTCGTTGTCCTGTTGTGGCATGCTGCTTGTTTACGGTAGGATGTTAGACGGGTCCTCAGGTGTGCATATGGTACTTGGTGTTACATTACTTGACACACAGCATTCATGCCTCAGGTGGTGCTGCAGGGCTGCCTCTGTCGGATGCACATATTACACTTCCCTGTACATGTTTGTGAACAGGTTGTGTCACATTAGGCATCCTTGTTACTATATGGTGAGTCGGAGAGGGGTATCATTCCCAAGGTTCCTACTGAGCCAATGTATGTGCTATGCGTTGCCTCTTTGCCAAAGCCAGGGCATACTGGGCACGCCTCCTTCTGCCTACTGGGGCAGGCTCAGGTTGTTCCTCCTCCGAGTCACGCTGTGCCTGTGGTGGCCTTGGCGATGGTGGGGGGCTGTTTGGCCCAGCCCTATGGTGATCCTGCTGAAGCTGTTTTCACATGATCATATTATGTAGCATAGCACATACCATGACAATTTGGGTACATGTAGTTGGTGTGTACTGCAAGGCTCCACCAGATGTGTCCAGACACCGGAACCGTGACTTGAGCAGCCCGAACACACGCTCTATTACATTACGTGTTTGTGCGTGTGCCTCATTATGGCGTTCCTGTTCAGGTGTGTGTGCATTTCTGATGGGTGTCATCAGCCACGGCTCCAGTGCATATCCTGCATCCCCCACTAGGTGTCCGTGTGGGATGTCCCCATTGGCAAATGTCTGGTACAGCTGCGTCAGATGCCAGATGTGGGAATCATGGTAGCTCCCAGGACAGCCGGCACACACATTCATTATTATGCCCTGGGCATCACACACGACCTGGCAGCTGATGGAGGGAAGCCCTTGCGGTTTATGTAGGCCCTACCCGCTCTCCTGCTGGTGCTTTGATGCATATGCGTGCAGTCTATGGCACCCAGTACCTCAGGGTATTCCGCTATTTGCTGGAAGAGACGATGTTGCTGGCCAATACCTCACGGGCATTGGGGAAGTATACATGATCACCGACATGTGCTGACATGGCATCCAGGAACTGGTGCAGTACCCTGGAAGCTGATGCCTGTGATATCCCCATCATATCGC